>NC_054537.1:1784038-1919038 GCF_017654505.1 Polyodon spathula
CACTCACAGCAAGCAAGCACCTCAACCCCAATGCAAAAGAGCTGGGCTCAAACCAGCAGCCTCACTCACAGCAAGCAAGCACCTCAACCCCAATGCAAAAAAGCCGGGTTCGAACCAGCAGCCTCACTCACAGCAAGCAAGCACCCCAACCCCAACGCAAAAGAGCCGGGCTCAAACCAGCAGCCTCACTCACAGCAAGCAAGCACCTCAACCCCAATGCAAAAGAGCTGGGCTCGAACCAGCAGCCTCACTCACTGCAATCAAGCATCTGAACCCTAATGGAAAAGAGCCGGGCTCGAACCAGCAGCCTCAACTGCAATCAAGCATCTGAACCCTAATGGAAAAGAGCCGGGCTCGTCTGCATTCGTGGCTTTAGTGCTTTTAACCTCACCGACGGGACAGGACAGAAACTGTACTGGCACTGTTACACTAGCACTGCATATTTGCAATGTCTGCTAGCCAGTTACACTCAATACTGCCCACTGTGTGAGTGTGAACTTATTTTCTGGTCTTTAACATCATGGTCCAGTTTGACAAAAAAAAAAAAAAAAAAAAAAGTGAACCATTACATTCCAAGTGACAAGGTTTCCTTCAGGATTTAAATGATAGTTATATTGCGCTGGACTGAATCACAGTCAGGAATATCTCTTCAGTGCATGCAAACACCACTCTGGTTATAACTGGCTTTCGCAAAGAACTTGAAGAGAAAGGCTTTAACAAAGGAACAGCACATGCTTCGTTTAAACCTTGTGTCAAGATCCTTTGTACAGCAATGCAGTGTTCGAATTTAAACAGGATGTTTCTTGAGGGTCATTTCCCTCTTAATGTCCTTGATTGTTTCCATGGAATTCAATTCCGGTCAGTCCTGTTCTTCAGAACTAGGTCTGGGTCCTATTAAGTCAGGATAATTTTGGTTCTACTCTACTCGCTAATGTGTCCATGCTGTTAAACTAGGGCCTGCTTCCACATGGTACAGCAGTCAGATCAGTGGAAAGATTTATTAGGGCACTGTCCGTAATGACAGGGGATGGTTGGCAAGCTTCCTTCATTTCTGTGAGAAAGCTAGAAAGACCGAAAAAACACAGGGAGGAGATGCAGCTTTCCTTTTAATAGATGTCAGATGTATACACAAGGGGTGGGGTGCTATAAATAAACTGCAGTCAATTAACTTGAATATTAATTACCTGTAATAAATGCACCCTTCCTGAGGGCTTTAAAAGAAAGCAAATTACTTGAAGTGGGGCTAATTAAGATTATGTAATCTTGCTTGCAAAGAATGATGCCTTTTCATGGACTAATTGAAGAATCTCCTTAATTATTACCTCATGAAATGGAGTGCTGAAATGCCTCTGTGAATGTCATCTCCAGAGCCAGTCATGCCCTGTCCCAGCCTCCTCTCCCTCTCTGCGTCTGTGCCCGTGACAGGGTAATGAGGAGTTAGCATGCGTCAGTGCTGAACCCTGTGATGGGTGCAAGCTGCCTGAATGGCACACTGAAAGCCTCAGATATAATGTAAAAGCTCAGTGTTATTCTGTTCTGTGTATTGTCTGTTGTTAGTTATAACTGAAGTTAGAAAAAACTTTTGCTTACCTTGAAAGAGTACGTTTAGCCTCAATCGTAGTTACCAATTATATTGACTGTGTAATATGTGCCCTTTAACTAAAATCTTTATAGCGTTAGATTGGGAGCCAAAAGTATCGCATCACCATGTTTAATGAAGTTGAATTAAAGCTGCTGAATAATGTTACATTAACATGGGGAATTACATACCGCTATGTAGTTTTACATATACTTGAAAAAGGTGACATTTCGAAATCTAACATGAAACACTGTACTACTATTATGGCTTAAAATACACTTTTACAATATCATTTTGTAGATTCTCTGATTAGAAGATGTTAAATAAAATATCGAAATTATGTTCATATAGTTTTTATTTTAAATGACGTCTCAATCCTAAAACTCGAGGTGATGCAAAACTTTTGGCCGTAGCTGTAGATGTACAGAATAGGGCTGGCAAAAAGTCAATCTGGGCTATGCTGCATCAACATTCACTAGATACGTGTGTGGATACTGTATATCATGAGGATGGGTCTGGAAGACAGGATCCCTCACTAATCCAGCACTGTACAGTCACTAGATACGTGTGTTTATACTGTATATCATGAGGATGGGTCTGGAAGACAGGATCCCTCACTAATCCAGCACTGTACATTCACTAGATACGTGTGTGGATACTGTATATCATGAGGATGGGTCTGGAAGACAGGATCCCTCACTAATCCAGCACTGTACATTCACTAGATACGTGTGTGGATACTGTATATCATGAGGATGGGTCTGGAAGACAGGATCCCTCACTAATCCAGCACTGTACATTCACTAGATACAAGACAGGATCCCTCACTAATCCAGCACTGTACATTCACTAGATACGTGTGTGGATACTGTATATCATGAGGATGGGTCTGGAAGACAGGATCCCTCACTAATCCAGCACTGTACATTCACTAGATACGTGTGTGGATACTGTATATCATGAGGATGGGTCTGGAAGACAGGATCCCTCACTAATCCAGCACTGTACATTCACTAGATACGTGTGTGGATACTGTATATCATGAGGATGGGTCTGGAAGACAGGATCCCTCACTAATCCAGCACTGTACATTCACTAGATACATGTGTGGATACTGTATATCATGAGGATGGGTCTGGAAGACAGGATCCCTCACTAATCCAGCACTGTACATTCACTAGATACGTGTGTGGATACTGTATATCATGAGGATGGGTCTGGAAGACAGGATCCCTCACTAATCCAGCACTGTACATTCACTAGATACATGTGTGGATACTGTATATCATGAGGATGGGTCTGGAAGACAGGATCCCTCACTAATCCAGCACTGTACATTCACTAGATACGTGTGTTTATACTGTATATCATGAGGATGGGTCTGGAAGACAGGATCCCTCACTAATCCAGCACTGTACATTCACTAGATACGTGTGTTTATACTGTATATCATGAGGGTGGGTCTGGAAGACAGGATCCCTCACTAATCCAGCACTGTACATTCACTAGATATGTGTGTGGATACTGTATATCATGAGGGTGGGTCTGGAAGACAGGATCCCTCACTAATCCAGTACTGTACATTCACTAGATACGTGTGGATACTGTATATCATGAGGATGGGTCTGGAAGTCAGGATCCCTCACTAATCCACCACTCATAATTTAGTATATATGTCAGTTCTTGTAAAATATGTTTCTTGCCTCACTTTAGAAGACAAAGACACTAACACTCCAGGCATTGGCTGTGAAGCCAGCAGGGGCTCCTCCCCTTCTAGCTTTGAAGGCGGCAGGGGCTCCTCCCCTTCTTGCTGCGAAGGTGGCAGGGGCTCCTCCCCTTCTGGCTGTGAAGGCGCCAGGGGCTCCTCCCCTTCTGGCTGTGAAGGCGGCAGGGGCTCCTCCCCTTCTGGCTGTGAAGGCGGCAGGGGCTCGTCCCCTTCTGGCAGCGAAGGCAGCAGGGGCTCCTCCCCTTCTTGCTGCGAAGGTGGCAGGGGCTCCTCCCCTTCTGGCTGTGAAGGCGGCAGGGGCTCCTCCCCTTCTGGCTGTGAAGGCGGCAGGGGCTCCTCCCCTTCTGGCTGTGAAGGCGGCAGGGGCTCCTCCCCCTCTTTTGTGAGTTAGCTGGGAAATTCCTCTACTCCCCACAGATGCAGCAATAATATTGCACGCCCATGCTGTGGAGGAGGGCTTCCGAGCTAACCTCCTCCTGTGGCTGTAGCCCTGATTCCACCCCCTCTTTCTGAGGTGGGGAGTTCTAGTAGTCAGGCGACACTGGGGCAGAGACGTGATGGGGCTTGTGACCAGCTCCGCGCTGTTGCTGCTTCTGCCGCTGCTTCCTTCCCATCCTCTTCAACAATAATTTAGAAAAAAAAACAAAAAAAAACGCATCCTTCCCTGGTCTGACTCGGGGGCTGCGGTTCAAATCCCACACAGGGCACCATATGTGGCAGAGTGGTGCAGTGCCAGGTGCGTGGTGATGTCACGGACCAGGAAGCAGCACAAAACAATGGCCACAGCCATATATTTATTAAATTAAATAACAAAACAACACTACATAAACCACAAAAGAAAAAGGCACGTTGGCCAAAACAAACAAACAGACGGAACAAGCAAGTAAGTATCATGCTGGTATAGACCCAGACCTGGAGTAGACCCATCGCTGGTGTAGACCCATCGCTGGTGTAGACCCAGCGCTAGTGTAGACCCATCGCTGGTGTAGACCCAGAGCTAGTGTAGACCCATCGCTGGTGTAGACCCAGAGCTAGTGTAGACCCATCGCTGGTGTAGACCCAGAGCTGGTGTAGACCCATCGCTGGTGTAGACCCAGCGCTGGTGTAGACCCATCGCTGGTGTAGACCCAGAGCTAGTGTAGACCCATCGCTGGTGTAGACCCAGAGCTAGTGTAGACCCATCGCTGGTGTAGACCCAGAGCTAGTGTAGACCCATCGCTGGTGTAGACCCATCGCTGGTGTAGACCCATCGCTGGTGTAGACCCAGAGCTGGTGTAGACCCAGAGCTGGTGTAGACCCAGCGCTGGTGTAGACCCATCGCTGGTGTAGACCCAGAGCTAGTGTAGACCCAGCGCTGGTATAGACCCAGAGCTAGTGTAGACCCATCGCTGGTGTAGACCCAGAACTAGTGTAGACCCATCGCTGGTGTAGACCCAGAGCTGGTGTAGACCCATCGCTGGTGTAGACCCAGAGCTAGTGTAGACCCATCGCTGGTGTAGACCCAGAGCTGGTGTAGACCCAGCGCTGGTGTAGACCCAGAGCTAGTGTAGACCCATCGCTGGTGTAGACCCAGAGCTAGTGTAGACCCATCGCTGGTGTAGACCCAGAGCTAGTGTAGACCCATCGCTGGTGTAGACCCAGCGCTGGTGTAGACCCAGAGCTAGTGTAGACCCATCGCTGGTGTAGACCCAAAGCTAGTGTAGACCCAGCGCTGGTATAGACCCAGAGCTAGTGTAGACCCATCGCTGGTGTAGACCCAGAGCTAGTGTAGACCCAGTGCTGGTATAGACCCAGAGCTAGTGTAGACCCATCGCTGGTGTAGACCCAGAACTCGTGTAGACCCATCGCTGGTGTAGACCCATCGCTGGTGTGGACCCAGAGCTAGTATAGACCCATCGCTGGTGTAGACCCAGCGCTGGTATAGACCCAGAGCTAGTATAGACCCATCGCTGGTGTAGACCCAGCGCTGGTATAGACCCAGAGCTAGTATAGACCCATCGCTGGTGTAGACCCAGCGCTGGTATAGACCCAGAGCTAGTGTAGACCCATTGCTGGTGTAGACCCAGCGCTGGTATAGACCCAGAGCTGGTGTAGACCCAGCGATGGTGTAGATGGCAGCTTTTTGTCACATTGCAAACAATAATAATTCAATAAATCATAATATAAAAAGGGGCGGGAGACTCTGCCACAATCTCATTATAATATTTGAGAACCCTCATTTGCACTATATCTGCCCATTTTTTGCAAATTTATGCAGGAATTTAAGGCTGAACCACAAAGAAAACCTGCTTCCGCAAAGCATTCTCTAAAAAGTCGCTAACAGCATTGCGCATGTTTAGTACATTTCACCCTAGACTTCTGACTCGTTTGCAACTGGTTTGCGACTATTGTGACAGGTGCAACACTTTAGTACATCTATCCCTAAGTCATTTCAAAAAAGCTTAATAATAACATATTGTAAATGAGATTTAATCATGGTAAAATCATCAATTTTTGTGCGTACTGGCATCTTTTTCAAACCACTTTAAACACTGCATATACCCCAGTGCAAGCAGAGCAGGCACGCGACTGACTGTGCCGATATAGGGAGGAAATCATGGGAGGGGATGATTTGGTGCATTTGTTGTATACTTTGTACAAGTATGAATTATCCCAGGTCTCTTAACTAATGTATTCTTGTGGTTGAATCTATTCACTTTAACTATCAGTTTCTGTTTAAGTCATTTTCAGCTGGTACACAAGAGCATAACCATTAAGCTGCCCACGTGCAACACTGACCCGTCCACAATGCCACGTTGCTTCTTTTCAGGCTGTTTATTGTTATTATTATTTGTTTATTTAGCAGAGGCCTTTATCCAAGGAGACTTGCAGAGACTAGGGCGTGTGAACTATGCATCAGCTGCAGATTTACTTACAACAACGTCTCACCCAAAAGACAGAGCACAAGGAGGTTAAGTGACTTGCTCAGGGTCACACAGTGAGTCAGTGAGCCAGGATTTGAACCCGGGACCTGCTGGTTACAAGCCCCTTCTTTAACCACCAGACCACACAGCCTGCTATACATGTGGCTGGTTATTCAAGGTGATTCTGTCATTTAATCAGAAAAATCTGTTCTGGGGTTTACCGGCTGGCAAGTTCAGGTAACCGCTTAGATCAGGTGAGACGAAATGGGCATGTTGTCTGTAGGATCATGTTAGCAGGAACATACAGTACTTCAGTCAGCAAAGGGTTAACCAAGTGTTTAATTTCTATAAGAGAACTCATTGTAACACTGCTGGGAGCGATTCAGAGCATTAGCCTTGGAGCTGATCTTACTGCTGACACTTTAGAATAAGTGCCTCCTCATGATGAATTAGAGCAGGGGGTTTCATGTGATTCAGGTTGGAAATCCCCAGGTACAGATTAGCGCTGGTAAGGAAACTGGAACAATCCTTCAGTTCCTTCAATGAATATGTTATTTAAGTGAAGGAGACAAGGATCAGGATCAGCAAGCCTGTGGTCCACATGCAAGCACCCACCACGTGAGCAAAAGCAGCTCTCCTCTCTGTCAGCCAGCGGAGCCAGTGGAGTGCAGCATTGGAAACTGATGCAGGGGAGCTATGTGGATATCATGGAAACAAGATTTCACACTGTGACCGGCAGTGTTGTGTGATATGCTGCAGTTAACGATTCTGTCCCCTGTTGGTAAGACTAGTGGAGGTTAAAAGCTCTAAATTCACAAATGCAGATGAACCTGGCTCTTCTGCACTGTGGTTGATAATAACGAAGTTACTATTCTGCTGTTAACCTGGTAAATCAGCACTTGCAATGCTGAAGTTAACTTTTAGAATGTTTATACTTATACCTGCTTATACCTACCTCTGAATTTATATAATCATTATTTTAAATCTGTTTAAGAACCCATAAAGTTACTTCTTAATCTTCAATCATTACATGCAATCATGGATATCTGGCATATTTTACCTTTTCTCTGAACCTGAGTCAATTGGGGTTTCAGGAATCCCAGTATACAAATTACCACTACGGTGCATTAGGGGTGTGCACTGATAATTCCTTCCCCCTGAAACAATGAGCTTCTTCGAAACAATCTGCCAATCTGCTACAAACTCATTGTTATAACAGGGAAGAAATTACTGGTGCACATCCTTAGTGGTAATATTTTATAGTTTTTATACTGGCCTTAGTGCAGAAATCTACCTTTCAAATGTTACTTTATTAAACATGAGTGCTGAAAAGGTTTTTTTTTAAAGCTGGAACACATATCATGGGATAATAACAAACCAAATATTATACTGTATATTTAGCAGATTAAGAGGGTATGAAGTAATTCTTTACAGAAAATTCTACAATAAACTTTTAATAATACAGACCTAATAGGGCTGTACACAGTATTGGAGTAGTCCAGGGAGATGCTAGTGTTGGCTGTGGTATATATACTGGAGCTGGCTTATTCTAAAGGGAGATGCTAGTGTGGGCTGTGGTATATATACTGGAGCTGGCTCATTCTATAGGGAGATGCTAGTGTGGGCTGTGGTATATATACTGGAGCTGGCTCATTCTATAGGGAGATGCTAGAGTGGGCTGTGGTATATATACTGGAGCTGGCTTATTCTAAAGGGAGAGGCTAGTGTGGGCTGTGGTATATATATTGGAGCTGGCTTATTCTAAAGGGAGATGCTAGTGTGGGCTGTGGTATATATGCTGGAGCTGGCTTATTCTATAGGGAGATGCTATTGTGGGCTGTGGTATATATGCTGGAGCTGGCTTATTCTATAGGGAGATGCTATTGTGGGCTGTGGTATATATGCTGGAGCTGGCTTATTCTAAAGGGAGATGCTAGTGTGGGCTGTGGTATATATACTGGAGCTGGCTTATTCTAAAGGGAGATGCTAGTGTGGGCTGTGGTATATATACTGGAGCTGGCTTATTCTATAGGGAGATGCTATTGTGGGCTGTGGTATATATACTGGAGCTGGCTTATTCTATAGGGAGATGCTATTGTGGGCTGTGGTATATATACTGGAGCTGGCTTATTCTATAGGGAGATGCTATTGTGGGCTGTGGTATATATACTGGAGCTGGCTTATTCTATAGGGAGATGCTATTGTGGGCTGTGGTATATATACTGGAGCTGGCTTATTCTATAGGGAGATGCTAGTGTGGGCTGTGGTATATATACTGGAGCTGGCTTATTCTAAAGGGAGATGCTAGTGTGGGCTGTGGTATATATACTGGAGCTGGCTTATTCTATAGGGAGATGCTAGTGTGGGCTGTGGTATATATACTGGAGCTGGCTTATTCTATAGGGAGATGCTAGTGTGGGCTGTGGTATATATACTGGAGCTGGCTTATTCTATAGGGAGATGCTATTGTGGGCTGTGGTATATATACTGGAGCTGGCTTATTCTATAGGGAGATGCTATTGTGGGCTGTGGTATATATACTGGAGCTGGCTTATTCTATAGGGAGATGCTATTGTGGGCTGTGGTATATATACTGGAGCTGGCTTATTCTATAGGGAGATGCTATTGTGGGCTGTGGTATATATACTGGAGCTGGCTTATTCTAAAGGGAGATGCTAGTGTGGGCTGTGGTATATATACTGGAGCTGGCTTATTCTAAAGGGAGATGCTAGTGTGGGCTGTGGTATATATACTGGAGCTGGCTTATTCTAAAGGGAGATGCTAGTGTGGGCTGTGGTATATATACTGGAGCTGGCTTATTCTAAAGGGAGATGCTAGTGTGGGCTGTGGTATATATACTGGAGCTGGCTTATTCTATAGGGAGATGCTATTGTGGGCTGTGGTATATATACTGGAGCTGGCTTATTCTATAGGGAGATGCTATTGTGGGCTGTGGTATATATACTGGAGCTGGCTTATTCTAAAGGGAGATGCTAGTGTGGGCTGTGGTATATATACTGGAGCTGGCTTATTCTATAGGGAGATGCTATTGTGGGCTGTGGTATATATACTGGAGCTGGCTTATTCTATAGGGAGATGCTATTGTGGGCTGTGGTATATATACTGGAGCTGGCTTATTCTATAGGGAGATGCTAGTGTGGGCTGTGGTATATATACTGGAGCTGGCTTATTCTAAAGGGAGATGCTAGTGTGGGCTGTGGTATATATACTGGAGCTGGCTTATTCTAAAGGGAGATGCTAGTGTGGGCTGTGGTATATATACTGGAGCTGGCTTATTCTAAAGGGAGATGCTAGTGTGGGCTGTGGTATATATACTGGAGCTGGCTTATTCTAAAGGGAGATGCTAGTGTGGGCTGTGGTATATATGCTGGAGCTGGCTTATTCTAAAGGGAGATGCTAGTGTGGGCTGTGGTATATATGCTGGAGCTGGCTTATTCTATAGGGAGATGCTATTGTGGGCTGTGGTATATATACTGGAGCTGGCTTATTCTAAAGGGAGATGCTAGTGTGGGCTGTGGTATATATACTGGAGCTGGCTTATTCTATAGGGAGATGCTATTGTGGGCTGTGGTATATATACTGGAGCTGGCTTATTCTATAGGGAGATGCTATTGTGGGCTGTGGTATATATACTGGAGCTGGCTTATTCTATAGGGAGATGCTATTGTGGGCTGTGGTATATATACTGGAGCTGGCTTATTCTATAGGGAGATGCTATTGTGGGCTGTGGTATATATACTGGAGCTGGCTCATTCTATAGGGAGATGCTAGTGTGGGCTGTGGTATATATACTGGAGCTGGCTCATTCTATAGGGAGATGCTAGTGTGGGCTGTGGTATATATACTGGAGCTGGCTTATTCTAAAGGGAGATGCTAGTGTGGGCTGTGGTATATATACTGGAGCTGGCTTATTCTAAAGGGAGATGCTAGTGTGGGCTGTGGTATATATACTGGAGCTGGCTTATTCTATAGGGAGATGCTAGTGTGGGCTGTGGTATATATACTGGAGCTGGCTTATTCTATAGGGAGATGCTAGTGTGGGCTGTGGTATATATACTGGAGCTGGCTTATTCTAAAGGGAGATGCTAGTGTGGGCTGTGGTATATATACTGGAGCTGGCTTATTCTAAAGGGAGATGCTAGTGTGGGCTGTGGTATATATACTGGAGCTGGCTCATTCTATAGGGAGATGCTATTGTGGGCTGTGGTATATATACTGGAGCTGGCTTATTCTAAAGGGAGATGCTAGTGTGGGCTGTGGTATATATACTGGAGCTGGCTTATTCTAAAGGGAGATGCTAGTGTGGGCTGTGGTATATATACTGGAGCTGGCTTATTCTAAAGGGAGATGCTAGTGTGGGCTGTGGTATATATACTGGAGCTGGCTTATTCTAAAGGGAGATGCTAGTGTGGGCTGTGGTATATATACTGGAGCTGGCTTATTCTAAAGGGAGATGCTAGTGTGGGCTGTGGTATTCTATTCTAGGGAGATGCTAGTGTGGGCTGTGGTATATATACTGGAGCTGGCTTATTCTATAGGGAGATGCTATTGTGGGCTGTGGTATATATACTGGAGCTGGCTTATTCTATAGGGAGATGCTATTGTGGGCTGTGGTATATATACTGGAGCTGGCTTATTCTATAGGGAGATGCTAGTGTGGGCTGTGGTATATATACTGGAGCTGGCTTATTCTAAAGGGAGATGCTAGTGTGGGCTGTGGTATATATACTGGAGCTGGCTTATTCTAAAGGGAGAGGCTAGTGTGGGCTGTGGTATATATACTGGAGCTGGCTCATTCTAAAGGGAGAGGAGACTGTGGTAGAGCTGTCTAGTGAGTAGCTGTGTGCTCAGGGAGCTCTGAAAGGTACAGTCCTGTGTTCTCATGCTTTGATATTGCAAATAGTTGGGTTTAATTCCCTTTTTTTTTTTTTGTTTGTTTTTTATTTGTTTGAACTGTTTGTTTATTTTATATTTTTGGGGGGCCTATAATACTGGCCCTTCCAGTATTTAAATATCTGCTGGACTCTGGCCATGGGCGTATTTCTTTTACATACAGAAATTTGAACATGCATAGGAGACTATTTTAAAGGTGCACTTAGACAGGTGGTTATAGACCTGGTGCTTTAAAGGAGTGCTTTATACAGTCTGTTTTTGGTACAGTAAGTCGTATTTTTATGTATTCAGATGAGACATAAAACAGAGGTCTTATTGTAAGTAACTCTGCAGCAGCAGTGGTTGATGCATAGTTCACCCCCTAGTCTCTGGGGGAGACATTCAAATATCTGCAAACCTATTTTCGCATAATTATTTGCTTCATGAGACGTCAGTACTCACCAACTATCAAGTGGGGATAAGTGGGGGGATTTATTATTATTATTATTATTATTATTATTATTATTATTATTATTATTATTATTATTATTATTATTATTAATAATAATAATAATAATAATAATAATAATAATAATAATAATATAGCAGATTTGTAATGAGTTTGCCATGGCTCTGAAATGTACTCTCACATCCTCCTGTGGTGAATAAGAACCATACACCATGAGCAATCATTCAGTATCCTTTGTACCTACAAAGAAAACAAAAGAAACCGCTGATTTGAGAAAATGGACTGTCCTGCCCATGAATTATTAGTTGGCTATGCAAAAGCAATTCCTGGAATCTGTAGAATGCAAAATCAGATCATTTCCCTTTCAATTCTCTGTCATTGCAGCCATCCGATTTGTGTACCTTTATGTACAATTGCACACTTCAGACTTGGTTCCTATTGATTTTCAAAGACACCCGTTACAGAAGTAGGTTGTTATGTATTTGTGGGTCCAGAAATAAGAGAGCCCAGACAAAGAGAACCGTACCAAAATCGAATGACATTTATTAGACAGTAACACAGAACACACTGGAACATAGAACACCACGAAGAACCACGAAGCTCACACATGCCTTCCTTTTTATAATGCTGCTAACACGCCACCTTACACGTGTTAGCTAACACTGTAACAATTTGGATACTTGCTGTGCAGGTGAACACGCTCTGCACCTGCAGAGTAAGACATAACATAGGTCACACCCGGCATCTTTCTCAAGGCAATGTGAAGATGCTGTAATAATGGCTGCAGGTGCCAGAAGACATGGCATGAGTTATAGCTGCTGTATATAAGGTGGGGATGCATGGCAGTCAAGTCCCGAAAACAATAAACTGGTCATTTGAAAGCTGGTCTGACTGCTTTCACCTCCCTCATATGAACTCCCAGCCCAGCGTCAAGCTGTTCCTCTAAAGGACACTGCAGAAGACAGCACAGAAAAACTCACAGAAAGGCCTAAGTTTTTATAACACACCTTGAGGGGATAGGACACATGATTAGAATGAACCAGTTTAATATAACATTGCATTAGTGTTTGAGTGGAGAACAGGCTGTCTTCATGCTACTGATGTATTATTTCACATCCACCTCATTAAATCTGAACGGTTAGGCCTACATGTATATCAGCACACTGGCATACAATATTATTAATGTGTGAACAGGGTATACTTGAGCACAACGTCTTGTACAGGGTAATATATTTCCTTAAAAATACTACAAATACTGTATATTATTATTATTATTATTATTATTATTATTATTATTATTATTGTTGCTGTGTAAATGAATATTTATTTTTGTTCTCTAACCCTAGGCCAAGCATGTGCTTTCACTAGACAGCAGGAGCTGGAAGGCAGCTAGAATGGAAAAGCAAGTTTATTGATGTATTTAACCAGACTAGAACCCTTGAGATATCCATCTCCATTCCAAGAGAGTCTTGGGAGCTAAACACAGACTTATCAAAACTATGAAAGCACAATATTTAAAACCCCTCAGGATGACTGCAATCATCATAGAAATGAGATATACAGTAAAACAAATACTAGAGAACATGCTTCTCTCCTTCCCTGGCATTATTATTATTATTATATTATTATTATTATTATTATTATTATTATTATTATTATTATTATTATTATTATTATTATTTTTTTATTTTTATTATTATTATTATTATTATTATTATTATTATTATTATTTTTTTATTATTATCTTTCTATATTGAGGTTCTGGATATCTAGTGGACTGCAGAGAAGCAATGGTGGGACATTTCCAATCAAGCAGCTGTGCCTACAGGTTAGTAATATTAGCACAACAGTCATGGAATGAAACCTTTTAAACTGTATCCTGTTCAAAATGGTCTTTTGACACGTTCAATCACTGTAACGCTTTTCTTTTGAAATACTGCTGAATGTACTTTTAAAGTTTGGAAAGTATTTCCACTTAAGCACATTTAGCAAAGTGTCCTAAACCTATAAATAGTGTTTATTTATTTATTTATTTATTTATTTATTAAAGTTCTCTTCATTAAAAATGCAATGATCATTTTCTTCTACATTTTATTTCATGTTGAATTTGAAAAAAAAAATGAACACCATCTGTCCATATAATAATTGTCTTTGTTTAAGATACATTCTTGTAGATTTGCGTTGAATGTGTAAGATGTGTACTTCTTTCCAGTGTGATTACTAAGTACCTATTGTGTTATTGCACAGCTATTAAAATAAACAGCTTCATTACTGTCTTAAAGGGGCAATGGCCAAGCTTTCAGAAAACATGTTCTTTAATGTATTAAAGGGCAATGACAAAGCTTTCTGAAAACATGTACTTTTATAGATGGCTGCATGCATGCTAAGGCCTTAACTGTATCCCCTCTTTACAGTAGATCGGAAGTGTGGACTCATATTGACTGCTTGTAAGTTCCTATCTTCATATACTATTTCTGATAGTTAGTGGATGACTGTGGCAAAGTGCCCCGCCCCTGTGTGTATTTTGTGTTGTATGTTGTGTGTTAATGTAGGTGTACAGTAATTTGTACACAGGATTTAAATGGGTCTGTGTAACATGAGTGTTTAAAATGTATATTTGTATTTAGGTACGAGGATTGCACAGCACTTCATGTGCAAGTAAAATGTAATAATATGTGAGCACGGGGAATTGCACTTTATTAATTCTCGTGCAGTTGTACCGCGACTCCAATTGAATGATTGATTAGCAATCGAGTCTCAGTACAGCTGCATAAAAGCAGCATGTTTTTACTCACTCAGGGTTGTGTGTTCGGGAGTGGAGAACGGGGGAGAGAGAGAGGAGAAGCGTAATTATAAATATTAATTGCTACGAGTGCTGGAAGCACCAGCACCGTATTTGTTTTATATAGCATTCGTCCGCCCTGTTTTGTTAGTTTCTACTCGTTTTGTTTGTCTATTTATTTTGGCCTCACGTGCCGTTTGCTGTTTTTGTTACAAACCTTTTATTTTCTGTCTGTTTAATTATTAAACTGCGGATCATCGCCTTCACCATTCCAAAACCTGTGTTCTGAGTCAGTTTTTGTTTCTGGTCTGACGTCACCCACTGCAGCCGTCTTTGTGACAATGACCTATTGCAAAATTATTTTATTTCTCAACCTCTTAAACTGAGGGAATGTGAAGCCACTTTTTCAGGAACACGAGCTTGAAACCTGGTTCCAGAAGATTGGGAGACCTAGTTTGAGGTAACTTTGTGTATCAAACCACATGTCTCTCCCTGGTGTGCCATGGAATGGCCTGAACCCTCATCTCCTGAAACCAAGTTCCAAGCCACAAAGTGTCTCCATGTAACTAGCTTTAGGGCCTCTATAAATGGTCTTCTTTCTGCTAATGTACTTTAGTGATAGACATCCTTAAATCATCTATACCATTAAGATCCACTGTACAACAATGGGCACCGATGATAGCCATCCTTAAATCATCCATACCATTGAGATCCACTGTACAACAATGGGCACCGATGATAGCCATCCTTAAATCATCCATACCATTGAGATCCACTGTACAACAATGGGCACCTATGATAGCCATCCTTAAATCATCCATACCATTGAGATCCACTGTACAACAATGGGCACCTATGTTCCACTGGCTGTACAGACTGCATACATTATTATTATAAATGTATAGTTTGGCAATGAGTGATGCATCACATTAGATTACACAGGAATGAAGTGACATCATTGATGTTTATAGTGGCTACAATATAAAATGATAGTTTGGCATTGTGTGATGCATCAAATTAGATTGCATAGGAATGAAATGACATCATTAATATTTATAGGGGCTACAAAGTATAACAGTTATGAGATAAAAAGGGTGGTAAACTGGTAAGACAGAGTAACAGAGCGAAGGCTGGGAGATAACCAGCAACAGCGCACACCGCCAGCGAGCATCTTACCACAATGCAAAAGAGACAGGCTTGTCTGCATTTGCGGTTTTATAGTTTTTCATCTCATATACACACTGACAGGGACAGAATCCGTAACAGCAGTGTATCACACAACACTGCCCACTGCAACAGCAAGCCAGAGCTGTCATTTTAACATGGATGCAGAACAAAAGGTGAACGATACTAGCTGAAATCCAGTCTTTAACATACATTACTGTATTTGCCTGTGCCCTTACATACACTCTGTTTGCACAAATACAAACAACACAGTAATAATAATAATAATAATAATAATAATAACAACAACACAGTGTAATCTCACCATACAATCTCTATTCAGTTCTACTCCCATTCCTGTAAATGTCATCTATGGAATGTTGTTGTGCTATAGCGCGCCTTGTGGATATCCTTGGGAACAGCGTTGCCTCACAAAGCTGCTCATTTGCATGTTCTTTGTGATGAAGCACAGGCTGATACCCCTGCCCCCCCACCCCCTTCCTCATGCTAATTTGTACCTATTAGCATGCAGCTGAATCGCAGAGCTATCAATCTCATCGACACTTCAAGAACATCTGTTGTAGTCTTACACAAGCACATAGAAACCAAGCTCTAATCCTAACAAGTCCTGGATGTGTTGCAGAAAATATTGTTAAATGTATGGGCTGCTGTTTATGCAAATAGAATGCCAGCAACACATAATATGAACTGAAAATCTTAAAGCCCTTCACATTATTCCACTGCTCCTATGAGGGCCAGAAAAATGCATTACAATGTTTTATTCTTATATTAAAATGCAGTTTGAACTAGCAGTGGGATCTAGTGTAAACAGCATTTAAAAATAAAACAGCACAGCAATTCATCTTATTTACTAAATTATAATTAGGCTTCTGCTTCACAGCACGGAAAACCTGTGAACAATGAAATAGCTTTTTGAAAAGGTGGAACTTTTTTTTAAGCTTTGCCTGTTTTTTAATTGCTTCACCACAGGAAGAAAAAAATATTGGTATAGGAGCTGCAAGTGGTAGCAGGAGCGTGCATTATGTGACTCACTGACATTGTAGATTCTGACATGGTTGCTGGATACTCATGGAGGATTTTCCCAGATTGGAAGGTGCTGATTGCTGAGGGTAAGGGGTGGAATGGGTAGAGTTGTGTGACACTCTAATGTTCAGGATTCTTGGAAGGTGCTGATTGCTGAGGGTAAGGGGTGGAATGGGCAGAGTTGTGTGACATGCTATTGTTCTGGATTCTGACCCCCTTCAGACGAGACAGCTCTCTTGTATAGTGGTTCAGGCATTCCCTTAGGTAGTGCCTGGTCACCTTTTTATTCTCAGCCACTGTCCTGATACACAGTCTTGTTTGTTTCACTGAGGGACATTGTGGAAAGCAGGTTTCAAGAGGTGAGGAGCCTTGAGTCCCTAAAGCTAAAAATACTTTATGCTGAGGGAACATGAAGCCACTTTTTCAGGGTGGATTGAAACCTGGTTCCAGGAGACCAGGAAAACGTTTTTTTGTCTCCTGAAACCAAGTTCTAAGGCACAAAGTTCCCTCCGCTTTAGACTTTTCAAAAGGCCGCAGAAAACCAAGGAAGAATCTGGTAAACCGACACCAGTATAAAAATGAATATCATTGTGGAACACTGCAGCTTTACACACGGCTAGGTGGAGCACTGTGCTGCAGCTGGCATTTGCATAAGCAATGCAGTGTTCTTCCTTCTTTCACCAAGTGAAGGAGTTAGAATGAACAATTCCGTTTGTTTGCACATGTCATCTCGATTACAGAGCTCCCAGTTCAGGTGCTTTTGGAGGGCTGCTATAGTCATGGCTGCTGAAAATTTAGTCTGATTATGATTGCTTCTCCCCGAAAGGCCCTCTGTATCAATAACCCGAGGTAATTAATCAAGCAGCCTATCGGGCTGTCGAGCTGCCTGGGAACTCAGAGCTCCACGAGTCACGAGACTTCACTGTGTCATCACCCTTTAAAGCTGCAGAAAGCTTTGAGAGACCCCTGCAGGGCTGGTTGCGAGTGTGTTGTGAACCTCTGCACACAGACATACAAAGTGACAAGCGTTTAATTGGCCTTTATCTCGGTATCAAAAACCAGATGACTAGCCTTTATGATGCAAAAGCGGTGAAATAGAAAATTATGGGGTCATGTTTCAATCCACTCTCTTAAAAGGCTTTTTTGCAGTTTTCATTTCCCCAAATCCAGCCACTTGATCTTTTAAAACGCAGTATATAAACCCTTTGTCAAACTTGAATAAGGCCAGCGTGAGATCAAACCTTGTAAAAAGATGCCTGGTTTAAGACTGTCTGTACCACGGAGCTCTGTTCAAATATGATGTTCTGCTGACTTCTCGTCAGAAGACAGGTCAATGGGTTATTCATCAATAAAAGGAAAGCCAAGCTAAGCAATTCCTTACACCCACAGCTACCCTTTTCTGTTACAGCACACGTGTGCCTAAAGATCTGTGGTAATGAACTATTGATTTCATGGATATAGTACCATATTATTTTATTAACATTTAAGATGGACAAGGGGTGAACAAAACCCCTGCAATGTTGCACACACTTTCATTCATTTCTAATGGTAAATGGCATCCCTGACTTGTATTCTGTGATACATAAAGAGAGCACCTCTGGGTTTCAGCTGATTTCCAATCAGAGAGACTGATGACCTGACAGACTGTTAGAGGGCTGATGTTTCCATACCCAATTACTAGGGCTGTGTTTTTCATGGAGGAAAAAGGCTTATTTGACGGCATTTCAGCTCTAAATAATTGTTATTTCGAGATATTTCATGATTAAACATTTATAAAGCAGAAGAAAATAGCGTGGTCACATTCCACATGTATAATTTCCTTTAGAGTTATTATATAACATACAGTATGTTCTTAAATATTGAAATGCATACTTGAAAAACAGTAAATGTTAAATTGTAGAATAATTAGATTGTCCACTTTTTAAAGACATTTAATGTCAAACTAAATAAAAACAGGAATAAATGTAAAAATAACAACAGACGTGTCAAGTGTCCCCTTGGACCGAGTGATCTTTAGCAGAAATATTTCCCATCTCATTTGCATTTCTTAGGGCGCCACCAACCATTCTGGGTTCTGTTGCTTCAATACCGACTCCTTTTTCATAGGCCATTATTGTCACATGATTTGAATGAAAAGAGGAAACATGTTCTGTCCTGGCACTGAATGCTCCCCCTTCAAGCTCAAAGCAAGATGAACATTTTCCGTCCTTATCTTATCTTAGCTTCGTCTGTTATGCCGTCAGATGTCACGTTGGATGTTTTTTTTTATCCTGTTCTCATGTATACTCAAAAAAAATTGTACAACTTTCCATTCTTCAGCTCAATGCAAATAATTCAGGACTGAAAGGATTAAAACTCCCCATACAATCTCAAAGCAAGTTAAAAGCCAGGCCCATTTCCTGATAAATAAGAACAACAACATTTCAGAACATCAAAACTTAAAGCCAGTCTAGATAGCAAACATCATAAATAGTAAAGGGAATGTAAAAATAATTAAAACAATAAATAAATACCAGTAACAAAATCACAGGTGAAGCTACCTGCTTTTTAACATCCATTCTGAACTATGTTCTACTGGAAGCAAAAAATGAAAGTGGCTGTTTGTCATGCCATGGCAAGAAACAGTTATACATTAAAACAGAGGTAAGCTGAACTTGCTAATCTACCTTTCTTAACGATAGAACGTCTCTTCTGAGATCTTACAGAAAACATAAAATGTCACTTTCTACTCGAATCCATACTAAAAAAAATCTCAAATTCCAACTACAGTACTATTGTGAGCCTACTAATAGAAATGATCATGCCTCACTGGCCTGGGATGTTGCAGTCACAGTTATAAAAGGGCATAGTGAATAAAAAAAAACACGACAGAGAAGACAGCACCACTAACAGTACAGTTCAGAGCAGGATTTCTTTTGGTTTAATTAAATTTAAATAAGTGGCATACAGAATGTGGACTGGTTCTTACTACTAGTAAAAAGAAATGATTAGAAAGGTTATGATTTGTTTGTTGAAATATATTGACACATGTTAACAGTTAAATATCCTTTGTTCTTGACTGTTTAAATGCAGTTCTGGACATTACAGAGATTCATTTTCAATGTTTTGCCATCCCACATTGTTAACCCTTGCGGTCCTATGTCAGACCAGGTCTGACGTTCCAATTTTTCATTTCCAGTCCAATGTTGGACAGGGTCGGACATCAAAAAGACATCAAGCACAGGCCTGTAGTTATTTTTTGTCTGGAAAAAGCAGAGAAAAGCTTTCAATGGCCGAGTGAGGCCAATAGAAGCCGAAAAAAAGGAGGCGGATTTGAGTAATATGCATAGTCCCTTCACCACAGACATAACACAGACATAAATAAGCAAGATAGCTGCTTCCGCATCCAGCGCTCAAAGAATATCACTGACATTTGCAGAGCTTTTTGAGATGTTATAGTAATAAAATAATGACTTGGATCGCATTATTGAGGAGTTTGGTGATAAAACGAGTGATCAGGAGAGGATTTATCAGTATGCACGACTATGAAAAGGTATGTGAAAAATACATTGAACAAGGAGGAATGGGGCAGGGCTGGAGATGCAGTTCTGAGTGTCATGTTTATATGCAATGCCTTTTAAACCTGTTTTACTGTGAATAAAATTACTTTTAAACAGCACATGTAAAATAAACAGCGCGGGTGAAGATAAATTGGACCCGACACGCCTGACAGGCTCTGAATAAATGGACCTGAAAGGGTTAAACACACAGTTATCATATCGAAACTAGCTGCTAGGTCAGGTCAGGACACATTTGTAAGTAAACGTGGCCGAACCCCCAGCAACCCCACTTCCCGCGTCCCTGATGTGACCTCATATATTTGTTAGAGTTTGTTTGCCATGGCTGCCACCTTGCTGGTCATTTAAGCCACAGTGAATAGCTCCATATTGCGTCACATGATCAGGGTCCCTTTTTTTTTCTTTTGCACATTTTTCAATTATTAATTTTTTTTTTCGTTGCTTTTGGTCCCTTTTCTATATATGGCATTATTTCTTCATTATCCTATATATATATATATATATATATATATATATATACACACATACACACACACACACACACACACACACACACACACACACACAGTGCCGAGAAAAAGTTTGTGAACCCCTTAGGATTTTTACATATTTCACATATTTCAAACCTAAAATGTTATTAGATCTTAATCTAAGTCCTAATAATAGATACAGATAACCTGATAAAACAAATGACACAAAAACATGATACTTTTTCAGCATTTATTTATCCACAAATGATTCAACATTCAATATCCATGTGTGAAAAAGTATGTGAACCTTTAGATTCAGTCACTGGTGGCACCCCCTTGAGCAGCAATGACTTCAACTAAGCATTTCCTGGAACTGTTGGTCAGTCTCTCACATCGGTTTTGAGGAATTTTGGCCCATTCCTCCTTACAGAAGTGCTTCAACTCAATGACATTTAAGGGCTTCCTTGCATGGACAGCTCGCTTCAGTTCCTGCCACAACATTTCGATGGCCATTCTAAAAGGTGGAATTTCTTCTTCTGCAGCCATTCTTTTGTAGATCTGCTTGTATGTTTAGGATCATTGTCTTGCTGCATGACCCACTTTCAGTTCAGCTTCAGCTTACGGACGGATGGCATGACATTGTCCTCTAGAATCTTCTGACAAAATGCGGAATTCATGGTTGTGTCAATGATGGCAAGTCATCCAGGTCCTGAGGCAGTAAAGCAGCCACAAACCATCACACTCCCACACTCCCAAGTGTTTGGTTTTCGTCAAACATAACGTTTCTCACTGAGGCCAAAAAGTTCTATCTTTAGCTCATCTGTCCAGAGAACATTGTTCCAGAAGTCTTGTGGATCATCTATGTGCTCTTTGGCGAACTTCAGACGGCCAGCAATGTTCTTTTTAGAGAGCAGTGGTTTCCTCCTGGCTATCCATCCATGAACACCATTCTTGTTCAGTCTTTTTCTGAGTTACGAACACTTGCATTAGCCAAGACGAGAGTGGCATGCAGATCTTTGGATGTCACTTTGGTGTTCTTTGTGACTTCCTTGATGATTTTCCAGTTTGTTCTTGGAGAGATTTTGATAGGATGACCGCTCCTGGGTAGAGTGACTGTGGTTTTGAACTTTCTCCATTTGTAGACTGAAAGTGGATTGGTGGGGCCCCAAATACTTAGAAATGGTTTTGTAACCCTTTCTAGACTGATGAGCATCAATATCTGTTTTTCAGAGATTTCTTTTGATCGTGGTATGACGTGTTTCTACACATCTGTATGGTGAAGCCCAAACTCACAAAGTTTCTGATCTTTATATAGGGTGGGGCCTCCCAAACTCATCCCTGAAGATCTACCTAATTATTTAAACACTTGATTCTAATTATCCCTTAATTGAGCTGATAAAACCAGGGGTTCACTTACTTTTTCACATACCCTGAATCTTAATTACTCATTGTTTGTCTAATTCATACATCATTTTGTTCCAAAAGACATGGAATTAATCAATATAAACCTTATAGGATATTTAAGAAAAGCTGGTTTTGATTCAAGAAGGCTGTCATGGTAAAACAATGGAATTTCCATAATTATCATTGGGGTACAAACTTTTTCTTGGCACTGTATATACAGTACTGTGCAAAAGTTTTAGGCAGGTGTGAAAAAATGCTGTAAAGTAAGAATGCTTTCAAAAATAGACATGTTAATAGTTTATATTTATCAATTAACCAAATGCAAAGTGAGTGAACAGAAGAAAAATCTACATCAAATCAATATTTGGTGTGACCACCCTTTGCCTTCAAAACAGCATCAATTCTTCTAGGTGCACTTGCAAACAGTTTTTGTAAGAACTCAGCAGGTAGGTTGGCCCAAACATCTTGGAGAACTAACCACAGTTCTTCTGTGGATTTAGGCAGCCTCAGTTGCTTTTCTCTCTTCATGTAATCCCAGACAGACTTGATGATGTTGAGATCAGGGCTCTGTGGGGGCCATACCATCACTTCCAGGACTCCTTGTTCTTCTTTACGCTGAAAATAGTTCTTAATGACTTTCGCTGTATGTTTGGGGTCGTTGTCATGCTGCAGAATAAATTTAGGGCCAATCAAATGCCTCCCTGATGGTATTGCATGATGGATAAGTATCTGCCTGTACTTCTCAGCATTGAGGAGACCATTAATTCTGACCAAATCCCCAACTCCATTTGCAGAAATGCAGCCCCAAACTTCCAAGGAACCTCCACCATGCTTCACTGTTGCCTGCAGACACTCATTCATGTACCGCTCTCCAACCCTTCGGTGAATAAACTGCCTTCTGCTACAGCCAAATATTTCAAATTTTGACTAATCAGTCCAGAGCACCTGCTGCCATTTTTCTGCACCCCAGTTCCTGTGTTTTTGTGCATAGTTGAGTCGCTTGGCCTTGTTTCCACGTCGGAGGTATGGCTTTTTGGCCGCAAGTCTTCCATGAAGGCCAGACTTCTCCGGACAGCAGATGGGTGTACCAGGGTTCCACTGTTATCTGCCAATTCTGAGCGGATGGCATTGCTGGACATCTTCTGATTGCGAAGGGAAGTAAGCATGATGTGTCTTTCATCTGCTGCAGTAAGGTTCCTTGGCCGACCACTGCGTCTACGGTCCTCAACGTTGCCTGTTTCTTTGTGCTTCTTCAAAAGAGCTTGGACAGCACATCTGGAAACCCCTGTCTGCCTTGACATTTCTGCCTGGGAGAGACCTTGCTGATGCAGTATAACTACCTTGTGTTGCTGTGCTCAGTCTTGCCATGGTGTATGACTTTTGACAGTAAACTGTCTTCAGCAACCTCACCTTGTTAGCTGAGTTTAGCTGTTCCTCACCCAGTTTTATTCCTCCTACACAGCTGCTTCTGTTTCAGTTAATGATTGTGTTTCAACCTACATATTGAATTGATGATTATTAGCACCTGTTTGGTATAATTGTTTAATCATACACCTGACTGTATGCCTACAAAATCCCTGACTTTGTGCAAGTGTACCTAGAAGAATTGATGCTGTTTTGAAGGCAAAGGGTGGTCACACCAAATATGGATTTGATTTAGATTTTTCTTTTGTTCACTCACTTTGCATTTAGTTAATTGATAAATATCATCTATTAACATGTCTATTTTTGAAAGCATTCTTACTTTACAGCATTTTTTCACACCTGCCTAAAACTTTTGCACAGTACTGTATATGAAAAGGTTGGTGGTGGCAGCTGTGATGTTTGAATTGATGTTTGTGATGTTTTTATTCCCCAGAAACATTTCACAAGACTGAGAAATGGTTCTGTAACGTCAATGTTTTGAGACCCCCCCCCCAGTATACCCGCTCAGCTCAGTCGAGGCAGGTGTTAAATTGGGTATGAGGTTTTACAAGAACCTGAAAGGCTAGTTTATTCCAGACCAAGGACTCTGATCCCCTTCGGGTCTTTTCATAACTCTATATTTATATTGACAGCATGTCATTTTCGGACGAACATCATCCTGATAACAAAATATTTTGGAGCAAGACAGCTGCTGAATTTTGGAGTTTTGTTTGAGGCTATTTATAACTGTGTAATTGTAATTATTATAATTATTTGTGTGTTAACTATGCAGTGGCATTACTATAGGGATGTACATACATCACTCTTTAGAGTTTTGTTAATATTGTTAATAAGTGTGTGCTGAGGACTCAGAAATGGTATACATTTTTTACTTGTAAAACTCGTACTCTGAAAACCACCCCTAAAATAAAAAATTATTATACTTGTTATGGATTCCTGTTTATATGCATTACTCAGCACAGCCTTACAGTTATCAGTGATTCCCTGGTGTAATACCAGACTGATGACATGTTGGCTTCTGTCTGATAGCATGACAGACTTAGGGGTTGGTGGTGCAGTGCTGAGCTCAGTTTTGACTGCTGGATGACTTCCCACCTAACCCACTTTCCAGAAGATCCACCAGCACTAATTATTTATACCAAAATTAAAGACAACAAGCAGTTGTGAAAATGTCTACCACTATAGTACACTGAACTCCAGGTAAGGCCTCTTGAGTGGTTGCTTAATGACTCAATGCCAGCCGGGCGGGCAGGGCTGAAGGGCCAGGCTGTATTAGTGGAGCAGTAGAACTTGTCTTCATGTGCTGTTACACAGACAGCGCGTCTGTAAGGAAACCATCACAGACACAGTGTCTGAAAAAGCACTTTGACTCCAGTGGAAAGAAGGATGCGAGCTCCATTCCATTCCATTTAGCATGAACCCTTTCAACCTGCCGCTCACTGCGGTGCATGCAAACAGATAAAAACACAACCTCCATCTCCAGCTCTGTGCCAAGCTAAATAAGCGACTTCTCTTGGGTTTCTGTGATGGATGCGCTCTCCTACCAGCCCTTACAATATTGTTATTTCCTCTCTGTCCCCCAGTGCTTTGTGCACTGTTATGTTATTGTTCTGTGATTGAAAACCTGGGAGCAGCTCTCAGGTCCAGTTTCGGAGCTGTTTACTCTTTAGTGCTGCCCATGGCTTGCTCACGACAGCTCGCCCTCACCCCTGCTGGGCCCATCTGCCTCGCCAGCCCCATCTCTCACTGCCCGAGGCAGACAGCTGGCCTGTGCTTTTCACTTAACATTTGCGAGGCTGAGCAGATATGTTTACCCTCTAAGGAGAAGTATCCCATTTTAAATTGTCCCATGCAGTGTGCCAAAAAGAAATATTTACCCAGCGTATTCTCTAAAGTGTTTTCTGAGTTGTTAAAGACACCACCAGCTATTAACTAGTCTGCTCCAACACGACCTGTAGGAAAGACTACCAGTGCAGCACACAGTAATCCCCAAATGTCTTCCCCATGCAGATCACATGGCAATAGCTAGCAGATGATCCTTAGATTAGTTATTATATGCAGGTTTGGCTAGACACAAAGATAGGGTGACTCAGGTACAGAAACTTTCCTTGCTTAGTACACAGTCCTTCAACTCTATATATTATTTGTGCTGCTTGAACGATTCTAGGGCAACTGATACATCTATTCATTTATTTAGCAGCAGTGAAAAAAGTTATTCTTTATAGTGTTTAATGGACACAATTGTTCTTTTCAGTAAAGGGTCAAGGTGCTTGTACCGCATGTACGTTATATATTGACTAATGCAGCTGCTCCTTAACCAGGCATGACATATAGAAATAGCAAGCCTCTTTTCTGAACAAACAAGCTCAAGAAGAGGAATGCAACTTTACTCAGCTGGACAGCAGACAGTAGAGCAAAGGGACTCATCGAACACAAACCCCATGGGCCCCCTTTTAACAAGAAGACTTAATTACAACAATTAGAACTGATGCAACCACAACAGCAAAGCATCCATAATGCCATTCCCGAGTCAGACTGCTACTGTATATTCACATGCACTGCTCTGTGTTTGGAACAGCTGACAGGCTATTAAGGCAATATGAATTTCGTTTTTGTTTTTAAATATAGAAACTGAAAATAGGAGCAGTGGATTCTCCATTCCCATGTGTAACCGTCAGTGTTGTGTGAGATACACTGCCGTTACGGATTCTGTCCTGCCTTGTCAGTGGCATGAGATGAGGTTAAAAGCTCTAAAACTGCAGCTGCAGACGACCCCGGCTCCTCTTCACTGTGTTTACGATGCTCGCTGGGGGTGTGCGGTGGTCTCCAGTTCACACCCAGCCTCACAGGTCGGGAGGGAGATTGCTGACTCGGATTCATTCGCTCTCCATCACACCATCATATTTATTTCATTGTTCACTTATGTGAACACAAAGTATGGATGGAAACACGGCCATTATAGTCCAGCTCAATGCTCTAACTTAATAACTGATCTGCTCTGCATAAACAGTGCACGCGTCATACTGGGGAGCTGCATCGCTGGAATCTAGACCCTGTAAGAGAACAAACTAATTATCAGGATCAGCAGACGTCAATGCCACTTTGCAATCCTCATTTGGAGGCAATTCCAATAGCCAGCTCCCTGCAGGGCTGAAAGGGTTGAGCCCGACACAGAATTCATTAATAACCTATTCATTTACTCCACTGGCTTTTGTGTGTCATAAATAAAGTGCAATTAAACCTTATTACAGAGGCTGGTGTTCAAAGACAGCAAATTGCTAATCAATTGAGATTTTGCAATATAATTACAGTCTTATATATACAGTGCTTTGGCCAGGCTTCTTTGTGGCGTGTGAGCTCGTAATTTGCATCTACATTTCTGAAAGGTGATGGGGGAAGCAAGCCCCATTTTGAATAGCTTCTGCTCTTAACTGAGCAAGATGTAACTACAACAGCAGCAGCAGTTCACATTTCTATCGCGCCTCTCATCACAAGAATCCCAAAGCGCTTCACACACACACACCCATGAACAATTAAATTAAAAACAGTCTAGCACAAAATGTGATACAATTGAAATGAAGAGACAAAGAATTTGGTTTTAATCATAAAATTAGAAAGAACTAAGATATAAAGTAGGTAGAACTAGAGCAATGAAAAGAATCTGAAACAACATTTTATAAAATGTGACTAATAAAAAAAAATTCAAACTATTCAGAAACATAAATACAATTGAAAAAAAGGACACAAAGAAAAAGCTTTTCATTGTAAAATAGCAAACATAAGATATAAAAGCTATTTTGTAAAAACAAGTTTTCAATCGATTTAAAGAGTAAGTGTCCCAGCTTCCCTGACAGAAATGAATTAAGGAGCTTTACAAGAAAAGGCCCTTCCCCCAGTGTTATTTGTATTCATACTGGAATAACCAGCAGTGTTGTTTATTGGTGAAGGTTAGGGGTAGGGTTATTGTCTGACCCGTGCTATTTGTATTCACCCTGGAATAACCAGCAGTGTTGTTTATTGGTGAAGGTTAGGGGTAGGGTTGTTGTCTGACCCGTGTTATTTGTATTCACCCTGGAATAACCAGCAGTGTTGCTTATTGGTGAAGGTTAGGTAGGGTTAACCCGTGCTATTTGTATTCACCCTGGAATAACCAGCAGTGTTGCTTATTGGTGAAGGTTAGGGGTAGGGTTGTTGTCTGACCCGTGTTATTTGTATTCACCCTGGAATAACCAGCAGTGTTGCTTATTGGTGAAGGTTAGGGGTAGGGTTGTTGTCTGACCCGTGTTATTTGTATTCACCCTGGAATAACCAGCAGTGTTGTTTATTGGTGAAGGTTAAGGGTAGGGTTGCTGACCCGTGTTATTTGTATTCACCCTACTGG
Source organism: Polyodon spathula (assembly GCF_017654505.1). Classification (NCBI taxonomy): domain Eukaryota; kingdom Metazoa; phylum Chordata; class Actinopteri; order Acipenseriformes; family Polyodontidae; genus Polyodon; species Polyodon spathula. The sequence goes on from NC_054537.1 coordinate 1,811,836, forward strand.
AATAACCAGCAGTGTTGCTTATTGGTGAAGGTTAAGGGTAGGGTTGTTGTCTGACCCGTGTTATTTGTATTCACCCTGGAATAACCAGCAGTGTTGCTTATTGGTGAAGGTTAGGGGTAGGGTTGTTGTCTGACCCGTGTTATTTGTATTCATACTGGAATAACCAGCAGTGTTGTTTATTGGTGAAGGTTAGGGGTAGGGTTGTTGTCTGACCCGTGTTATTTGTATTCACCCTGGAATAACCAGCAGTGTTGTTTATTGGTGAAGGTTAGGTGTTGGGTATTGGTCTGACCCGTGTTATTTGTATTCACCCTGGAATAACCAGCAGTGTTGCTTATTGGTGAAGTTTGTATTCACCCTGGAATAACCAGCAGTGTTGTTTATTGGTGAAGGTTAGGGGTAGGGTTGTTGTCTGACCCGTGTTATTTGTATTCACCCTGGAATAACCAGCAGTGTTGCTTATTGGTGAAGGTTAAGGGTAGGGTTGTTGTCTGACCCGTGTTATTTGTATTCACCCTGGAATAACCAGCAGTGTTGTTTATTGGTGAAGGTTAGGGGTAGGGTTGTTGTCTGACCCGTGTTATTTGTATTCACCCTGGAATAACCAGCAGTGTTGCTTATTGGTGAAGGTTAGCGGTAGGGTTGTTGTCTGACCCGTGTTATTTGTATTCACCCTGGAATAACCAGCAGTGTTGTTTATTGGTGAAGGTTAGGGGTAGGGTTGTTGTCTGACCTGTGTTATTTGTATTCACCCTGGAATAACCAGCAGTGTTGCTTATTGGTGAAGGTTAGGGGTAGGGTTGTTGTCTGACCCGTGTTATTTGTATTCACCCTGGAATAACCAGCAGTGTTGTTTATTGGTGAAGGTTAGGGGTAGGGTTGTTGTCTGACCCGTGTTATTTGTATTCACCCTGGAATAACCAGCAGTGTTGTTTATTGGTGAAGGTTAGGGGTAGGGTTGTTGTCTGACCCGTGTTATTTGTATTCACCCTGGAATAACCAGCAGTGTTGTTTATTGGTGAAGGTTAGCGGTAGGGTTGTTGTCTGACCCGTGTTATTTGTATTCACCCTGGAATAACCAGCAGTGTTGTTATTGGTGAAGGTTAGGGGTAGGGTTGTTGTCTGACCCGTGTGGAATAACCAGCAGTGTTGTTTATTGGTGAAGGTTAGGGGTAGGGTTGTTGTCTGACCCGTGTTATTTGTATTCACCCTGGAATAACCAGCAGTGTTGTTTATTGGTGAAGGTTAGGGGTAGGGTTGTTGTCTGACCCGTGTTATTTGTATTCACCCTGGAATAACCAGCAGTGTTGCTTATTGGTGAAGGTTAGGGGTAGGGTTGTTGTCTGACCCGTGTTATTTGTATTCACCCTGGAATAACCAGCAGTGTTGCTTATTGGTGAAGGTTAGGGGTAGGGTTGTTGTCTGACCCGTGTTATTTGTATTCACCCTGGAATAACCAGCAGTGTTGGTTTATTGGTGAATTTGTATTCACCCTGGAATAACCAGCAGTATTGGGGTAGGGTTGTTGTCTGACCCGTGTTATTTGTATTCACCCTGGAATAACCAGCAGTGTTGTTTATTGGTGAAGGTTAAGGGTAGGGTTGTTGTCTGATCCGTGTTATTTGTATTCACCCTGGAATAACCAGCAGTGTTGCTCATTGGTGAAGGTTAGGGGTAGGGTTGTTGTCTGAATTCCTGCTTCTTGTACTTTATACAGGGGGAGGCAGCTTCACATCACAGATAGTTCCTCTCTGCTTCACTCAGCAGTAAGACATGTACATTTCCATGCAGATCTGTGTTGTCTGGATCAGCTACTTTCTGACTCAAGGGTGTTTTTTTGTCTTTCACTCAGTGTTCAGCACTGGTATTACTGTACATACTTCCTTGAAGAAGTCAAAAACTCTGCTGAAAGTGAGAATGACATCAGCTCCACTTTCTACTGCCCATTACTCTTTTTAAAGGTTGCAGTCATTCTTAGAGGCTGCACTTGCAGATATTGTGGGTTCGTTGATTTTTTGAGAAGCCTGTGTTAAGGTGTTATGTCTCTTGAGTTCAGGAGCTGCTATTCAGTTATAGTTCCTTCCATAAATACAGTATGTTATGCAGACTAGATCAGCCACAGTGTCTTTAAATGAGCAGACACCTGCACCATCTATTGAGCAGCTCCATAGGAGCAGCAAAACCAAATGAAACCCAGATCTTCCATCTATTAAAACACTGTGACTAGCCTATTCTGCACGTGTTGAGGTGTAACAGACAGCGTCCTGTCCCATTGGTGAGATGAGATTAGATGAGGTTAAAAGCTCTTTTGCATTGTGGTTTAGACACTCCCTTGTAGTGCCTGGGGGAGGGGGGGTGGGCGTTGGTGCTCTTCCAGTCTCCACCCTGTTACAAGGGGAAGAGCTGCTCCTGAACTTAGATGATGAAGCAACTTAACACAGATGTTTGAAATTAAATACAATAGAAAAAGCACAGTATCTCTGAGTCATTTCAATAAGAAAGTGTGTTTGAAAACAAACAGTGGACGTACTTATATTTGTATTCAAATCTATTCATCTGTTTGTGATGTCATTTGTGATGAGATATATATACCGGTAAATGAAGTGTTTTTTGGATGTACACAAAAGGTTGGATTCATTTCTGCATATTGTACATTGTACATAACATAGGGTACGTGAAATTTCAATGAGTTAAAAGCCGCTTGTTCCATAAAGAGCAGCCCGTGGGATTGTGCTGAGATGCTGGCAGGTTTGTTCTGAGCTGGCAGTCGCTGTCATGGGAGTGCTGTTGTTTAATGAGCCCCAGCTGTCCAGCTGCTCCTCTGTCCATTATTGCATTCAAATGCTGTCATTGTAATGCATGAAATAAAGACAAAGGTCCTAAACACATTTGACATTTCAATAAAATAGAAGCTTCTGGGCAGTTTATCTAAAAAAATATATATATATATTAATAATAATAATAAGGCTGCAGACCAGCTGTTTTTTCTTCCTAAACGAACATATTGTACCTAAAATGAATAGGAACTGACGCCATCACAGCTGTTAATAGCACATGAAAGAGATCTAGGGCAGTTTTGACCTTTAGTTCACTGAACATTTTATACCTACGCAGGGATGCTGGCGAGGGTAAAGTGTACGCAGTTCTCAGTATTATCACACTTTGTAAAACCAGCCTGAACAGCACTGCCTTCAAAACGAATGAACAACCATACATCTCTTATATTTTACAGTATACTACTGCTTGCAACAAACAATAAAAACAATAGGTGTAGGGAAAGAAAGAAAGAAAGAAAGAAAGAAAGAAAGAAAGAAAGAAAGAAAGAAAGAAAGAAAGAAAGACTTTTAAAAGCTCTTTATTAAATCAATATATAAATATAAACAAGTACCAATCAAACAAAAGGAGCAAAACATTAGGTTATTATCATAACCCTGGTTCCCTGAAATAGAAATATAACCATTACCGAATGGGTATTTACCTCCTAACTCTGTAGGGTCAGTCTAATGTTGAATATCCCGCCAGCAACCTAGCCCTTTAAGGCTCAGGCACTGGGATAGACAATCCTGGCGGCACCATTGAAAAGAGGAGAGGCAGAGCTTTAAAACGAGGTCCCGCTCGTGTGTTTCCAGTATTGGAGCATGTCAGTAGAGAGCCGTGAAAGCGAGTGTTTTGCAATGTTACTGCTGCGCTGTAAGACAGACCTACCTCGGTGCAGAAATCAAACATTTTCATAAAAGAAGAGAAATGGCGACATTGAAGACACAAGGACCTACTTTCCGATATATATTCGTGTTATACATATATATAACATATAACAAATAATATAATATATATATATATATATATATATATAATATATATATATATATATATATTTTTTTGTTTGTGGATCAGATGCACGAGACCAGAGCTGTTAGAGTTTGTTTGCCATGGCTGCCACCTTGCTGCTCCATATTGAGCCACATGATCAGGGTCCCTTTTTTTTTTTTTTTTGCACATTTTTCAATTGATAATTTTTTTTGGTTGCTTTTGGTCCTTTTTGTATATATGGCATTATTTCTTCATTATCCAATTTGGTAAAGAAAATGTTCCCTACATGTTGAAGTTTCAGTGTACACTGTCAGATTTGAGCTGGCCATGCTAAAATGCATTTTACAAACAATAAATAATGTTTATTTCAAAAAAGAATCTGGGTTTTTTTATATTTTTTTGTTATCTGTATTAAACAGAGTGAGCTTCAGACTGTTTAACTTTTTTATGGAAGCCCAGTGTGTGCACATTCATTTCATGTATTAATATGTCCCTGTAACCTTTATACTTAAAGAGTTAAAGCCACAAATCTAAGAACAATAAAAAAAGTGTGAAAATAGCTCGAACCGTAACTAAAGACCCCAAACTGAATAAAATATATCAAAGCTGCTTGCAGAGCCTGTGCAGCAGTCAGGGCCCGCCCCCGAGGGCGCAAAATGAAGCGCTCACAGACTTCAGCGTCATGCTTCCTTCAAGCCCGCTGTAATCGTGGATGCAGCTACCTTGAATGTTAATGGTTACATTTCTATTTCAGGAAACCAGGATTATTATAATAGCCTAGCGTTCCCTTTCAAGTACGAAATGTAACCATTACCGAATGGGTCAGTATACCCAAGCCGTCGCAAGGGCAAGATTGCTGCACGACTGGAATGCTACAAGGCTAAGCCAAAGCTGCCTTGTGAGTTACCAATCCCAATAACAAGTAGCTAGGGCTGAAACTGAGGGAGAAACTCACCTCTATGTCTGTGTTATAAGGGTCAACTGAGAAGCCTGCCTTTAACACTCTAGTTCCAAAACCAGGGTTTTGAGGATTCACAATATTTAGTCTGTAGAACCTAGTTAAGGTATGGGGAGTAGCCCACATCACAGCATTGTCTCAATCTGCTGCTTTAGATAAGTTCCACACTATCCATCTGGTTGAGACAAAAACATTCTGGTTTGGGGACCCAAGCATAGTAGAAAGGAAGCAACGTCGATGGAAAGGAAGGTAAGTAAGCTGGGCTTAGCTGAGTGGGGGGGGGGGTGATGCTGGAAGAAAGTGCAAAGGAATCACAGGAAGATGCAAAGGCTTTCCTTCGTATCAGTGGGCTCATGGGGAAGAAACACTTGAAGGAGCCCACTTGAAGACCCCAGAGAAGTAAACCTATTCAGCTCAGTCCAGACGGTTGTTATGCTGATGCGCTAAGGATGATGCACTGTTGTTGATTCCTTTAGCCAGCATTGCAGCCGCTGTGTGTGCTGATGCACCATGAAGTAAAAATAGGCTGATCCCTGGAGCCAGCATTACACTTGGGCCATCAACACCAGGCAGAAGGATATCTGCATCATCAGATGGAAGGAAACGCAGATGGATCACATTAGTTTACAATAAAAGTAGCTATGTCTTAGTTGGTGCTTATTTTGGCGAGAGCTGAGTCCAATATCAGCATGAAGTTTTAACACCTACTCTCATTTAATGGAAATCACACAAGTACCAATGGCAAGCATGCTGAAAGCATGGTAAAGAGGGGGTAATTAAGATGAATTGCAGATGAATGGAAAAACATGGAAATACATATAAATCCTTTGCCCTTCATTCACAAATCTTGGTGAACACTCATTTATATAATATATACTGTACACAGCTTGTATTTAAAGTGCATATGTATTAAACAGCAGTGAGATGTAAAGTACAGCATTTCAACATACATAATTTACAGCATGCTGGTTCTCTCTGTTATTATCTAACATGATCAAGGTTCCCCTATTGCACTTTCAATAAATCATGCACCGTGTAACTGTGCTGAGGTCAGTATGCAGAGATCTATCAGGCACTGTGTAACTGTAATGAGGTCAGTATGCAGAGATCTATCATGCACTGTGTAACTGTGCTGAGGTCAGTATCCAGAGATCTATCATGCACTGTGTAACTGTGCTGAGGTCAGTATCCAGAGATCTATCATGCACTGTGTAACTGTGCTGAGGTCAGTATCCAGAGATCTATCATGCACTGTGTAACTGTGCTGAGGTCAGTATCCAGAGATCTATCATGCACTGTGTAACTGTGCTGAGGTCAGTATCCAGAGATCTATCATGCACTGTGTAACTGTGCTGAGGTCAGTATCCAGAAATCTATCATGCACTGTGTAACTGTGCTGAGGTCAGTATGCAGAGATCTATCATGCACTGTGTAACTGTGCTGAGGTCAGTATCCAGAGATCTATCATGCACTGTGTAACTGTGCTGAGGTCAGTATCCAGAAATCTATCATGCACTGTGTAACTGTGCTGAGGTCAGTATGCAGAGATCTATCATGCACTGTGTAACTGTGCTGAGGTCAGTATGCAGAGATCTGCTTGGTAACCCTTCAGCGGGAATCAGCAATGGCTTGATTGCTCAAGACAAACCAGAGCAGTTCTCCATATATATAGAATATGGATCTTTAGAAGATCCATACTCTCAATGAAGGGCAATAATTCAAAGCACCTCTCTGCTGGAATCTATAGAAGATCCATATTCTGAATAAGGAAAATAATTGATGCTTGAGAGCCACAAAGTTCTGAATTCAATTGGGTTGAACATGAAACTGACCTGTTGAGTGGAAAAAGCTGCCCTAAAGCTAGAGGTTGAAAAGCTGTGATGAATCTATACTAAATGTTAGAGAATAGCCTCATCTTTCTATGAGGTTTCCAGTCATTCTGAGGAGCTCCTGCTGTGTTTTAATTGCATTTTTTATATACTCTGTGTGGTTTGACTTGAGTTCAGGAGCAGCTCTTTACTTGTAGTTGCCAGATTCTCTTTCACCATCTAGTTGAGTTCATTTGTGCCAGATCGTGATGGATCCCAGATCCAGTGCCTTTGTGTGGGACAGGCGAAAATGAAATAGTTTACAAATGTTGAGCCGTATTATCATTTTTTTTTTGCAAAAAAGATCACTCTATGTATAACATGTATGACAAAAACCCTTTCTTGTTCCATAAATTGAATGACAAAAGTGCACTGGGATGATACAGTTTAGGATGTGAGTAAAAAAATGACCATCTGTTCTACTAACGCCAGTGGTATTGTTCAGACTTGAAAACTATGTTAAAACGTGGTTAGGTAAAAGGTCTGCATGCAAGGCAGAAGGCTTAGTGGTCCAGTAGTTAAAGGGGCTTGTTACCAGAAGGTTCCTGGCTTTATCCCAGCTCAGCCACTGACTCACTGTGTGTGACCCTGAGCAAGTCACTGAACCTCCTTGTGCTCTGTCCTTCAAAAGTGTAAAACTGAGGTCCTATTGGTAGTGACTCTGCAGCAGCACTTGTAATGCACAGTTCACCCATAGCCTCTGTCAGTTGCTTTGGATAAAAGTGTCTGCAAAATAAATAATAACAAAGTCAGTACAAAATCCCTCTTCCCCATTATAATATGTTACCTTTTTTTGTTAAAAAAATTCAAGTGAACACCTGCAGGGCTGGCCTTTGTCCTCCAGGTCCAGTAGCTGTAGTGCAGGGCTGAAACAGTGAAATACCCTAAACTGGTAGAGAAAGCAGGGGCTAAAACACTCAAATAGATAAAAGTAAACTGAATGTTGCTTGTTTTGAGTGTACATTTTGAAAGTCCTGCTTTACTTCAGATCCCCTATCGGTCTTCACTTGGCTCTACTCTTTCAGACAGCGATCCCTTGAACATATCAATACCCCCTGTCCCAGCTGACGTGACTGCAGTATGTAAGCTGATACTAGATGTAACAGGTGTGTTGAATGATCCATCAGACCCATATAAGCTGGGGAAAGCAGAAGGTCACATTGATGGGCTGAATGGCCTCCTGCTGTAGTTAAGCAGTTTGTCCAATGTTTTCGGGTTTCTGAGGAGATGTAACCCTGCAGCTGAAGAATAAAAAAGGAAAGGGTGTCCCTCCTGATTCTCCTTTGTTCCAGGCTAAACAGATTCAGTTCTTTCAGCCCCGGGGTCAGTCTGGCTGTTCTTCGCTGGACCACCATGTCAAAAGTAACAGTAGAATACACATTCATTGGTGTCAGCTTTATGATGATTCATAAACTTTTATTACAGTTTGAAAATGCTTAACAGCTTTGTAAATTTCTTATGAACCAAAAATGTTAATGAGAAAACACACCAATAGCTATACAGCGTCAACACACACACACACACACACACAGTTCTAGTTAAAATTTTACATACCCCAATGGAAATTTACAATTTATAGAAATTTCCCGAAAACAAACTTTTAGGAAAAATCTACAATTATTTATTTCAGCATTTTATTTTGCAAAACTTCAAAAATGCTAATTCAAAAGTATTCATACCCTTTGATGCTATGATAGTATTGTCTACAAGGTGCTAGAAATTTCAATTTAAGAACATAAGAACATAAGAAAGTTTACAAACGAGTCTAGAAAATCGCCCATCTTGATTTTGTAGTTAGTAGCTTATTGATCATTCTTAAAAGGGTTAGGCACAGGATGACTGCTGTCATTACCAATAAGTCAATATGGGAAAAAGTAAAGAGCTATCTGAAGACCTTAGGCAGAAAATTATTTATTGTCATAAAGCTGAAGATGGATACAAGAAGATTTCCAAGCATTTTTAGAGTATCTCATGCTTCAACTATTGTTTCTATTATCAAGAAGCACAAGACTCCTGGTACTGTCACAATGCTCCCTCGGTCTGGAAGAAAGAAGGTTCTTTCACCAAGAAGAAGTAGAAGAATTGTGAGGAAGGTTAATAACAATCCGAGATTGACAGCCAAAGATACTCAAAGTGAACTGGCTGCAAGTGGGACTGGGGTTTCCACTGGAGTTTCCAGTAGGTCCCCGGTTCAAATCCCAGCTCAGCCACTGACTCACTGTGTGTGACCCCGAGCAAGTCACTTAAGCTCCTTGTGCTCCGTCTTTCGGACGAGACGATCTCAACTATTTGTAAGTGACTCTGCAACTGATGCATAGTTCACACACCCTAGTCTTGTATCTTGTAAAGTGCTTTGTGATGGTGCTCCACTATGAAAGGCGCTATATAAAAATAAAGATTATTATTAATATTATTATTGTTATTATTATTATAGGTCAAGTATTGCATGGTAAAGGTCTCTTTTGTCGCAGGCCAAGGAAAAAGCCACTTTAGGAAAATGTCACTAGGACAATCTCTTAAAGTTTGCAAAATGGCATTTGAATGATGGATATGAGTTCTGATCAACGGTTTTGTGGAGTGATGAAACAAAAATCTATTTGGTCATGCTGATAGTTGTTACATTTGGATAAAGTCTGTTGAGGCGTACAAAGAAAAGAATACCACACTTACTGTCAAGCATGGCAGTGGTAATATCTTTCTATGTTTTTCCTCTAATGGCACAGGACATTTAGTTCCAGTACATGGTAAAATGGATTCCATAGCATACCAAAAAATATTGGCCAATCGTCTGAAACCCTCTGGCACAAAACTTGATTTTAAAGAGCAACTGGACGTTCCAACACAACAACGATCCAAAGCACACGTCAGAATCTACTTCAGAATGTTAAAGAAGAACAAAATCAAGGTTCTGGAACGGCCCAGTCAAAGTCCCGATCTAAATCTGATTGGGAATCTTTGGTGTGAGTTGAAGAAGGTTGTGCACAAGAGAAGTCATTGGAAAATGAACAAACTGGAACAATTTTGCGTTGAAAAATGGACAAAAATCACTAAAGAATCATGCCAAAAGCTCATTGACAAATCATTTAAAAGAGGTTAGTATTGCTAAAGGTGCCTCAACTATTAATTTCATTTTCCTTGTCAGGGTGTTGTAAGGAATAATTGATAGACAACTGAAAAACAATATTAGTGAAGTCAAAAATATGTTTATTGCTGAAATACAAGAATATAACTATTTGAAGAAAGCAGAGTCAAATGCTCTGGGTCACAGCAGATGAAATCTGTGCCACAGAAAAACGGCTGCAATCACTTTTGAATAATATAGAACCACACGCCCCTATAAGGACATCATTTAAGACCCCTCCCCACTGTACCTGGGTACATGGCAAATTTCCAAGCCTCGCAAACATTCCTTTGCATCTTGTTATTTCTGAGATTCTCTGATCCCCCCATGAAACCAAGCAGAGCAGAACCAAGGACACCCTTCACAAATGCCCATAAATGGTCATATTTTCTCTCCCTTTAGTCAATCTGCAATTTATTGAGACAGACCCTGCATTCCAAAATACCCCACCTAAATTCTGTGCTCCAAATCTCTCCATTGAAAAAAAATCTCTCCAAAAAAAAAAAGCTGAAGTAAATAATTGTAGACATTTATTTCTTGTAACTCTTATCCCTCATTCGCATAACACTCTGTAATGCAACAGTGCTACCTTGTGACCTTCTGTCATTTCACAATGAATGCAAATCAGTATCTTTTTAAGCAGAAAACGCAGCTGGAAGGCTGTTAGACTGGGTTATTCATGGCTTCGATTCAGAGGAATGCTATCTGCTCCTGTTCTGTGTACCTCTTCAGCAGTCGCTCATAAACCTAGAGAGAAAACAAAAGAGTCCTCAACAAAGAATATGGATCATTGAAAAGAAAGCAGTAGAAAACATTGCCTGGAACTGAAGGTTGGTGAAAAATAAAATAAACACATCAATTTAGGGTCACAACCTCCAGTTATAAAAGTGAAAAAAGAAACATGGAACAAAATTTCCCTCAGAAAAAAAGTCTGCTTAGAAAAGTTGAACTTTGCAGTTGAAATCGTGCTGTATCAGTGTTTTAATAACTCTCTCTCTTCACCACACTCCTGGTTGCGCAGGGTAGCTTGGATGCATTTCAGGCTTGGGTAAGCCAGCATAACCTCAGCTAAATTGATGCACCAAAGGCTGTTGGCATTCAATGACAGTTCTGCAGATGACAGCAAGTATACACTCAGTGAATCAGTCCTGCTTTTTTCAACAGGGCATTTACACGTGTAAAGAATCCCTTTAAATCATTTAGAGCAAATACAACATGACTTTAAAAAGCTTAATAACCCAAACATTCCTCAACTGCTTTTTAGCACAGAAGAAAAAAGCCAGCACATCATTATAATTGAGCTACCCCATGAACCCTTTAGCACTGAATGGAAAGCTGTCTTTTCGTGCTTCAGCATTGTCGCAAGCACATTTTGGTCTTTCTATGTTGTTGTTCTTTTGTGTACATGTTTTGAAGTGTTTTTATGCAGGGATGATTTTCATCAGAGTGACGGCAATCAGTTACTATTGAAACACTTCAGTATAGGTCTGTCTCCACGTTTCAGCTGTGTAGACCAGACATCACGTAACAACAGCTTTAAAAAGCAAGTCAATCTCAGCTTTCTCTTTTTACCAGGGCTGCTCCATTAGATTAGCCATGATTCTATAGGGGGCAGACATCCAAACCACTTGAGTTAAACTGGAGTGAAAGTTAATCCAGAGTGATTGATGTTTCATTCCTGCCAAACAGGATGCATTGTGGGTACTGACAGCAAAAGACATCTCCATGAGATCAGAGCTGACACTCTGAATAAGAGACAAATGCCACGAGGCATCCCAGTTCATACAAGTCTCAACAGAATGGGTCTTTCTGAGCTGAGAACATTAACTCCTAAAGAGAACCCATATTCAGAGCTTTTTCTAACATGTTTGTTCAGGCACAAAAACAACAAAAGCAACAGCATGCAACACACAGGTCTGAAGAGATCTGAAAGAAGTCAGCCTACATTTAATGTACTGTAGGGACTCTTTTGTATAGGGTTTCTCTTAGTGTTAGGGACTTCTCATGCAGTTTTTGGTAGAGGTATTAACATATTATAAGTCACAAAAAAACGAACATTGTCCTCAGGAGCTGCTGTTAAATGTTTTATTAGACTTGTATCTCCTGTTCTATGCTGCAGAGTTTTGACAAACCCTTAACAATGATGGGTTTCTACTACTTGGTTTATAGTGATATCAAATGAAACCAGCAGCCATGTATTAGCTTTACCTCCTTGTAAGAACACTCACAGTCAAAGCAATTTGTCTGTTCAAGTCATAGTGAAATAGTAATGGGATATCCAAGGTAGATTAAGTCAAAGTTATCTATCAGCTTGTATAGTAAGGAGGAAGCTATAAGAAGCTGTAAATGATCATTAATATGCAATAAAAAAAGCTGAAGGTTAAACAAACACTGTGAGCACGCTTGAGAACACTGTGAGCACGCTTGAGAACACTGTGCGCACGCTTGAGAACACTGTGAGCACGCTTGAGAACACTGTGCGCACGCTTGAGAACACTGTGCGCACGCTTGAGAACACTGTGCGCACGCTTGAGAACACTGTGAGCACGCTTGAGAACACTGTGAGCACGCTTGAGAACACTGTGAGCACGCTTGAGAACACTGTGAGCACGCTTGAGAACACTGTGAGCACGCTTGAGAACACTGTGAGCACGCTTGAGAACACTGTGAGCACGCTTGAGAACACTGTGCGCACGCTTGAGAACACTGTGAGCACGCTTGAGAACACTGTGAGCACGCTTGAGAACACTGTGAGCACGCTTGAGAACACTGTGAGCACGCTTGAGAACACTGTGAGCACGCTTGAGAACACTGTGAGCACGCTTGAGAACACTGTGAGCACGCTTGAGAACACTGTGAGCACGCTTGAGAACACTGTGAGCACGCTTGAGAACACTGTGAGCACGCTTGAGAACACTGTGAGCACGCTTGAGAACACTGTGCTCAAGCATAGGGTTAAGGAAAGAAGTCCAAGACATAGAGGAACAAGGAACTGATAAAGTGGGGTACACTTGACCTTGTGCAGAAGAGATGTATGTGCAGTGTGCATAGTGTTTAGATAGGGTTAGGAAAGCAGAGTGTAAGCAGAGTTCACAAAGTTCAGCTTCACACATATGCCATTGAGAGTGTGAGAAAAATTACCTGAATCCTCTCCTGATGACAGACCATCGTCATGCTAGCGCTTTCAACCAGAACATTGGGTAATCAATCTGATTTCTGTTCATAGCTCTGTGCTACACTGTTGAGTCTAACGATAATGTTTAAGATATATGTACTGTATGTAACTTTTTAATATTGGAATCACTAAATGGAAAAGTACTATCACATCAGTTGGCATTGTGAGCACTCATTCGCAGGCACCATGGATTTATTTAGTAGTTTCCTTACAGTTTGTATAAGAACAGGAAATGGGAATACAACGTATATAGTAGATGATAAAATAACCCTTTGTATGTTAACCCCTGGAGTTGAAGATCTTTGCTGATATTAATGAACTCATGATGCTGGTCCAGCATGCCTTACCCAGTAGAAGATCTCTAATTAACCCAGGATTAGGACCTGATCTTATAAAGAACCTTACTGCAATGTTCCCACCTGAACTTACAGCTGAGCAACACAAAGCCAACAACTGAACAGTCTTGCTTACTTTTGTTGCTGGACCTTTTATTAGTAGTGTATCTATTGGAAAAACTGAACCAAAAAGCTGACAGGACACTGTAAAATGCCACCCAAATGTCATTTCTGCCATACCTGCGTATATAAAGGCTGCCTTTTAAAACAGATGAGCTATCAGGTTTTTTGTCAGAATATGAGCGGCTATTCAAATATTATAAATTAAAGTTCAATAAGTAAAAAGAACAGCTTCCACTGCACTTCCAATTCATACAACAGACTGAATACCATCACAGATGAGTAAAGCACCTTTTTATCATCACAGATAATCACAGCTTTGTAAAGCACTATTTTATTCTAGTGTCAGTTCTAACAACCTTGTTCTGTTCTCTGAATAAACTGTGATCACACACAGACTAATAAATGAATAAACCATGACCCTAATGTTCTATTTAGTATAGACAATCAGGGACTCGTTTCTATATGCTGTATCAGGCTAGCACACGGTCGGGAAGATGCTAATCCACTCTGGAACGCATAGGTTCCACAGGCAAAGGGATCACAGGTGCTGAAAAGCCACACCTGAAGTGTCATGAGCGATACTGTACCTTAGTCAATTCAAACAGACACCAGGAAATTAGACACAAGCAACACACTCAAAGCTGTGAAACGTCACGGGTTAAGGTGGCATAAAGAAACAAAAGCCTTGGATAATCAATGGGCTGGTTGTTTTCTTTCTCTCTCTTGCACCAGGCAATTGCAAATAAAGCATTTAACTTTCTATGGCTGGGTGTAGGATAACACTGAATTATCTAGCAACGCTGAAACCACTATAGCCATCAGAGCTATACCTTGTGTAACTTCAACCTGTTTATTTTTAAGTGAAATGTAACCCCTGACCTGTCCAGCAGACAAACAAAGCGATTCACATTTCAGACATGTCAATCAATCGCAGAGGCTGATTGGCAGGGTACAGATCTGTGGCCAGACTGGATCTTTACACCTATACCTCCAGTTTAAATCTATAGTGAGCACTGTGATGAATCCCCACATACATATTCATTAATTTACCTGTCTAGAACACCCACTTTTCATGAGTCCCTGGATGTTTGTAATAAATATGCATTTCCAATGTGCATTTGTATGACACTGCTGCATTACTGCCTCACATTGTGGAGCCAAGCCTCAGTAAAGCGATGATGATAAATGGATCACTGATACTGTGCTGTTGAGTTGAATCACAGCAGGATTCACTTTCAACACAAACGCCAGGTTAGGTTTCGCTGCCTATTAAATGCTACTGACTGACCCTGTTACAACTCTCCCTGTTCAGAACAGGAGGCAAAGTCTAATGCTAAACTCCTGGAACAGCTAGCGGTAAAGGCTGCCTCTTGCTTTTTCTCCACAAGGTTTATAAAAATGAGATTTTCACCATTTGGATGTAAGAAAAAGTACTTACTATGCCATCATTAGCCAAGTTATTTATCCATTTGATCATATGGGGCATTATTTCCACTTGAATCAAACATATCTAACATAATCCAAGGAATCGTAAGTAGTTGACGAATATAGAGGAGCCCAATAGCTTCCACTCGTTCATCACATTTTATCCTGTTCTTCTGGATAAAAAGTTATACTGAAATCAAAGGGATATTTTAGTGTCTATTGCTATTAGAAAATGATTTATTTATTTATTTTACCTTTATTTTAAAAAACTTTAAAATCTATATTTTTGAACTTCTGATAATTTGCCAGATAAACTTCCGCTGAGGAAAGCAGTCCCTAACATAATTTGAATAGAAAAACGACACTCAAAACTTGTTGTTGGAGGCGGGGTGTCATTCAAGCTGGCAGGGAGTGGATTGGCTGATGACAGAACTGTGGACCAATCGTATCTTTCCTGTTTATTTGCTGTCCAGTAACTGCGAGTTGAGCCTTCAATATGGTTTCCTGTCACAGACATGATTTCTCTCGTCTCTTGAGAAGCATCAGAAAGTATGTTTAAGTAGCTTTTTATGTTATCAGATTAGTTGTAGATTAGAATGTTAATAGAAAAAGCTGGTATTTATGCATGGACTGGTTTAAAATTTAATTCACAGTTCAGCACTTCAATGTTCCAGGGGGCATCTATGCAAAATAGAGGCACACTAGCTCTGGAAGCTGATTGGCTGTTCGCACTCCATCATTTTCTAATTTGTTTTAGTGAGTAAAATGAAAGAATGTTGCTGGGTTTTTTTATTATCAAAAGATCAAGTGCAGCTGAAATGAAATCAGCTACACAGCTATATTTGATGAGCTCAAGCAGACACTCAAAGGGCTGGCCTTTGTCATCTAGAGGACAGTAGAGCGCTGACATCTGCTCTCGTGTTCCTGAGTGTAACAGACAGCTGGCTTGGTCGTGATATCTGACAATGCCCACTGCCCTTCTGTTCTCCTGAACTGTGTGGTGAGGGAGCATAACAGGGCATTTTAAACTGGAGGGGAAATGATTGGGCACTCTAAATTGGGCATGCTGGTGATGTCATAAGTCCTCCAGCTCAAGCCAGAAGTGGAGCAATGCTCTTGGTGTGCAATAAGTAGTCCTTGTGAAAGCTCTCAATAGGCTGTGGTAGCACAAACTGGATCTCATACAAAGTGAACCCATTAACCAATGAGTTTGTGAAGAGGGGTGAATTTTCCGTTTGACAGATTCACTTCAAACAACAGGAAGACACATGCATTGACAGTGTAGAGAAAAGCAACCCAGGATACAAAGAATACCAATCTTAACCCGAGTTTATGAGAATATTGTACACAACTGAATAGCTATATTAACAGGTCAATGAAGGAGCTCCGTTAGAATTGGTTTTCAGAGATTCATTGATCTCCACTGACTGTTTTATTAGAATTCAATAACTGTGTTTGCCAATGCATCATAGACAGAAGCAAAGTGTTCACTGAAGCTGATCTGTTCAAGGGCTTCAAACTGGGTGATCATTGTCTGCTTTGTTTTTGAACATGATATGCCACAAATAAACAGCTGCTGTACAGAGTATGATGCTCTGCATAACCACAGTAGAGCTATCCATACTAATGGGAACTTAATACACACTATCATTGAAATGCTTCATTCAAATTACAGTCATATTTTCAAGGGTTTACAATGAACAAATAGATTATTAACACTCAGAAAAATGAACGTTAGCTCTGAGATTAAAAAAGAAAATAAATCTCGAGAGAATGTACTTAACAAAACCTACATGTGTCAAGGTTCTGGACTGACATCTTTTTAAAGTATTTTCAAAATAAATTCCCAGCTTCAGAAGAATTTAATTTGAAAAAAAGTTAAAAAAAAAAAAAAACACTTGGCACATTTAGAAGGGATGGTGTTGCTTAATTTGTATGGTTTAAATGAAGGTAAACATGGAATTAACTACTTTGTTAAGCTATAAGGATGAGACCAGGTAATGTGTCAAATGCTGAAGGGTATATAAGGACCTTTTTATTTGATTGAGTTACATGTTCTCACGTGTTGCTACAGCTGTTTAAGGAAGCTGTGTGTATTGTTTTTTTTGTTTGTTTTTTTTACATTTTAACCACTTTTTAAAACTTTTAAATTGCATTCCCTGCCTCATTGTTTTAGATCAGTATTTGTCATGGTGACACACTATTCTCATAAACGCAGAATGTGGGCAAGTGAGATTGAGAATCACATGACCCTTGCACTGTCCACTGCAGCCCACACATGAAACATATCGGTTTTACACTGAAAACTGTGCGATACTGATATACTTCCCTACAATCAGCTTAAAGGTTCCTTCAGATGCCACTTCAGAAGATGTTAAATAGTGCTTTAATCCAGGAATGGGGAGAGCACTTCTACACCAGGTTTAAAAGGTACAGGATAACAAAATCATTGTAACTGCTTTGGGACCTGTATGGAGGTTTAATTGGTTCAATTAAAAAAATCCTGTAAAAACATGACTGAAATAAAGCCCTGGTCTGTAAGGGAGAAAGGTGTGCAATAAACCCCTGGTCTGTAAGGGACAGAACAGTGGAATAAACCCCTGGTCTATAAGGGACAGAACAGTGGAATAAACCCCTGGTCTGTAAGGAACTGAACAGTGGAATAAACCCCTGGTCTGTAAGGGACAGAACAGTGGAATAAACCCCTGGTCTGTAAGGAACTGAACAGTGGAATAAACCCCTGGTCTGTAAGGGACAGAACAGTGGAATAAACCCCTGGTCTGTAAGGGACAGAACAGTGGAATAAACCCCTAGTCTGTAAGGGACAGAACAGTGGAATAAACCCCTGGTTGAAAGATGTACACAATTAAACATTAGAAAAATGCATGATATAAAATGGTGGGTCATTTTTAAAATCACTTCAGAAATTCGGCCTTTAGTCTTTTCTGAAGCAGTACCTGTAGTTGAAAAAGAAGATGTGTTAGTAAGCTTGGTAACAGAGAATTACAAATACAGTAACGTATATTGTTTTTGTGAAATTAAAGAGGTAAGACATGAATTAATATAGTACTCACTCGCACTTCTTTTTAAATCCATGCCACTATCAGGGCCTTTTTCTGGCCCTGTCCTTACTTACTGAACTGACAAGTCTAGAGCCTTCATCCAACAAGTACTGGATTGTTTCATTGAGAAATTCAATACAGAGATTAAGGACCTGGTTGGGCCGCAGCCCTGGTTTGCAATGTATTGCCGTGAGCACCACTGGAACAAAATGCCCCTTTAGCTTTCATTACCTCCTTTAGTATTACTGCAGGGATTCTAGAATCACCATTGCTGCGCTTGCTGCAATGATAAGAGACACACAGTCTGATAGATGTCATGAAGGCTGCCTGATCTCCCTGATTAAACAACTGTAACCACTAGGGATCCCCCAAAGCAACCCACTTTCATTTCCACAACCGCGCTTGACTCCCGCGACGTCACAATGCACGATCTATGGGCAGCCAATCATACTCAGCTCTGTCATTCCGAATCCTAAGTGCCATTTACTCTTTATTAAAATCCAATTTCTTTTAATTATTCAACAGGCTCCCCGTCATCTGTCCCCAGGGTTGCCTAACTGTGCTTCAATGTAGCTCATTGCGCCTGTCCAGATGCTGTATTACCTGATGCTGTTTTTAATTGTAAGAGGCTAGCATGTAATTTACTTTCACTATCCCTCACCAGCCTGGTCTGGTGTTATAGCTCATAGTGTCCCATTAATCCCTCCCATAATCGAGTTCACGTTTCCATTCCAATATAATATGCTGGTGTCTGCTTCTACACCCCATCCAAAGAGTAGCCTTCCGAGGAATATGTGCATACTGTATACTGTGTAAACACACACACACACACATACCATATGAGGCACTTAACCTTCAAGTATTCAATGCAGCAAAACAGGGCAAATTACACATTTAAGGTTGATCTAGCATTAATGTTGCTGCTTGTTGCATAAATTCAGATTCACATTATGAAAAGCATATCAGGAACTATTAGGAAATAAAAGGAGGGTGGACGTCACAATGCAATTTAAACAAAGGAAGTGAACTCTTTCATTAACGGTGCAGCTAGACTAGAGGACTTAGCTGTTACTTAGCTGCTCACAAATAGGAAGAAGAAAAGATTTAGCATCGGGGGACAGCAGCATGACACTAAGCACCCAGATACTATCCCGACTGCAACCGCAAACAGGGAATTAAGGGAATTTAAGACATGAATTAAAGATATCAATTTAAGATATGACAAACATCCCACAAGACAACTACTGGGGTCTGATATGGGGAAAACATTACACAGGATTGTAATAAAAGTCAATCAATACACACTCAAACAAACAAATACAGGAAATGATCAATAGACCAAAATAGTAAGCCAGGAGAGTCCAGAATTAGGGATGTAAAAATGGTCCAGCTGTACCTCTTGAAGAGTGGAAATTCCAGTACGGATCTGTGGTCCTTACTGGTATTTCTGCAAATATCAGTGTTAACTCATGCCATGGACAAGTATAAAAAACACATAAATAATACAAAACGTCATGTAAGTGCACTTTCTAATGCATGTTGCAGCCATCTGTACTGTAAAAACACAGAGAGCAAGAAGTAAAAGCTGCTCCACCAGGTTGTGCAAATAATGACGTGTAAACTGGACAGGTCAGCGACCATTGTTTGGACCTGACTTCCTTAAGGTGTACCAGAGTTCCATAGATTTGGATCAGAACACTCATGGTGTCTGGTCCTGTTTGCATTCCTAACTAGAACGTAATGAGGCTGTGTCCGCTTTAGGAGGATTGAAAAACTGAGCACAACATGCGTCTATTTACTTACTGTTGATCTATTCATCTACCGTACTCCGCAACCCAAAGATATCTACAGCACAAAGAGACAAACAGCCCCCTAAGTGCATTTGGAAACTACCGTAAAAAACATTGTATAAGCCGATTTTCATGTTTTGGGGGCCCTAAAAAGGGTTGAGCGACGAATACACTGATGCAGCGTATTCTTTACTATGCCTACCTATGTACAACGAAAAGACTGCTTACAGCCTTGGTATGCCAGTCAAAATATTAAGCGCCTCAGATGAGAGGAAAATATTCTTCCAATTGGCTTTTGAAACACTCCATGCAGAACTTAACTGCCATTGACTGGCACTCCACTGTACATGTGCAGGAGGACTGTGTTTCTTGACTGCCATTGACTGGCACGCCACTGTACATGTGCAGGAGGACTGTGTTTCTTGACTGCCACTGACTGGCACTCCACTGTACATGTGCAGGAGGACTGTGTTTCTTGACTGCCACTGACTGGCACTCCACTGTACATGTGCAGGAGGACTGTGTTTCTTGACTGCCACTGACTGGCACTCCACTGTACATGTGCAGGAGGACTGTGTTTCTTGACTGCCATTGACTGGCACTCCACTGTACATGTGCAGGAGGACTGTGTTTCTTGTTTTGAAATCAACAGGTTAATGAATGGGTTTACTGAATACCTGCCGGTAAACACTTCTTAAAGACAATTCCGAGTACGAGTAACAAGTGCCTACACACCCCTGGAAGTTACGCTAATAAAAAACACTGGGATTCACTTGCTGGCTTTCCTTTGCAGCCAGCATCGGTGCTGTCTGTTATCATAAGGTTGCTTTATAATTGAACTATTCATATCAGAATGATGTTTAAAAACATGAAAGGAGAAAAAAAAAAACCTGATGACTTCTCCCAAGTTCAAGCTAATGGCTTACTCTCCTTTGCAGAAAAGAAATCTTTATAAACTGTCAAAACAGAAAAAAATAAACAGCATCACTCTTGCCTGCCATGCAGTAGCATGGAATCTACAGCAGCAACCATTGTGCTAACAGCAGTGTGCTAGCAAGGGACACTGCTCTTCCACCTTCCTGCATCTCACATCACATTCCAAAGAATGTGCTGTGACTCCAAGCAGCTGTTTGCTTGAATCAGATGGCATGGACAAGGCCAGACTCAAGCAGGTCTCGGTAAGAGCCTGATAGTCTTACCTTCTCTGCTCCTGGTGTTGGTGTCACTGCAAGCTTTGGTTCTGGTGCCATTCGTACAGCTTCAGCAAAGCAAACCCCCGTTTCAGCTACAAGCCCTAAAACACAGAGCCCTGGATTAGCACCCTGTATGACACTTGCACCTCGCAGGAATCTAATTTTCTTGTCCCTTATAGATGACTTTCAACCTCAAAATGTAGTAGCCTGTCAATCAACGATGACTGTAGAAGCTAACAGGATATGAATAAGAGATTATTAGAACTACTGATGGTTCCACAATGTTGCACACTGGTTTAGTGATGCTGGTATTAAACATGACCCTCAGAACTAGAGCAGACTATACTTTAACTAAACAGACTACCATCATATATAAGCTTTTACCCTCATGTACCTCGATTTTGTTTTAGATTTAGATTTGTCTACTTTTGGGATGTAATTGTTTTGCGCCTCTAGTACTACATTTTTTTTAAAAACAGCCATCATTTTTCCGTGGATGTTTTCTCTATTTTACTTTAATCTACTTCTGTTAGTCTCTGTTTCATACCTTCATAGTTTGCCTTACAGGTAGACATGCTATTGTGTTAAGAAGCTTGCCCTTACAGGTAGACATGCTGTTGTGTTAAGAAGCTTGCGCTTACAGGTAGACATGCTGTTGTGTTAAGAAGCTTGCCCTTACAGGTAGACATGCTGTTGTGTTAAGAAGCTTGCCCTTACAGGTAGACATGCTGTTGTGTTAAGAAGCTTGCCCTTACAGGTAGACATGCTGTTGTGTTAAGAAGCTTGCCCTTACAGGTAGACATGCTGTTGTGTTAAGAAGCTTGCCCTTACAGGTAGACATGCTGTTGTGTTAAGAAGCTTGCCCTTACAGTTAGACATGCTGTTGTGTTAAGAAGCTTGCCCTTACAGGTAGACATGCTGTTGTGTTAAGAAGCTTGCGCTTACAGGTAGACATGCTGTTGTGTTAAGAAGCTTGCGCTTACAGGTAGACATGCTGTTGTGTTAAGAAGCTTGCCCTTACAGGTAGACATGCTATTGTGTTAAGTCCAAGCTCCAAAACCATTTATCATTTATAATGAAAACCTACAAATCTGAACTGGAAGAACCCAGCAGGATAATGTGTAGCCAGGTACACACAGCTGACTGAAATAGCAGCTTGTTTCTAAGGCAATGTGCTGTTTATATAGATACATTGTGACTGCTTTGACCTTTAATTTGAGTCGAATATCTTTTCTCCTCAATACATGTCGAGTCACAATGAATCTGCTTGACATTTTGAGCTACGCTAATCCAACATGATGAGATATAATTTTCCTTTTTTTTCACTCATTGTTATTAAACACTAATTATCATTGGAGTGAC
Source organism: Polyodon spathula (assembly GCF_017654505.1). Taxonomy (NCBI): domain Eukaryota; kingdom Metazoa; phylum Chordata; class Actinopteri; order Acipenseriformes; family Polyodontidae; genus Polyodon; species Polyodon spathula. Next base: position 1,834,058 of record NC_054537.1, read on the forward strand.
TTGAGTCTCACTTAATTACATGTTACTGTAAGATTACTGTAGAAGGGCTGGTTTCCAGCAGCTGTTATTTTTAGGGGTAGTCCCAGATAGGTATTGCAAACCAGTGGTGTAAAATGCTCTAATATTTTGCAGCTGTGACACAATCCATCAGGGTGTAAGAGATTAACAATGAAAGGAAGGGACCCGTTAGACTGCTGCACCCGGACACCTGCTGGTCATGTGAAATCAACTGCTTCATTGGAGCACTAACTAGATGTTTAAAAACACAAAAGCAGCACTATATATAACGTCCATTTCCCTGGCAGTTTGTTTCTTAGTTTATACCAGCACAGGCACAATACTGGAACAGCGGCCGTCATGGGATTCCTCTTCTTCATAAGACTATTACATTTCTTTAAAAGAGACTCTTACACATTCCTCCAAGTCATAAAGGAAGGCAACTATTCAATGGAGTGACTTCTCTGTGCAGAAGCAAGGAAAGTCATATTGTTTAAATGCTTGTGAGGATATGTGATGTCTAAACATGTGTGCAGTGAGTAATACCTGCTAAAGGTGCTGCTGTCTTGCTCGCATCTTGATTAGCAGTTCTTGTAACTTCTGAATAAACAATGTTTAATGTGCTTTGTTGTTCAATAGGCACTATCAAGCATTGCATGTTTTGTCTGGTTCTTTATTGTTGTTTCCACTTACATCATTATTTTGTTCCTAAATATTGCAGCAGAAATTGTGTTTGCAAAGCTTCATCCAGGCTGATTGTGAGGAAGGGAGGTTGTGAAGTTACTGTTACACACTGCTTCACCTATGTGTCTGTGTAACTCTTCAGAGCAACTCTGATATATGGTATATAAAACAGTTTCAGGCGATCAAGACAAACAGCCCAATTGTAAGGGAATCTTAGTGGATACCATCCAGTCCTTGTGTAAGGGAGCTCAACACAACAGAACATACAGTATTTTGATACAACAATTGAGTTGAATTATGGTATGTCAAGTTAGATTCTGCATTTAACATGGCATGCCTATTGAGTTCAGTCTCGGTGGTTGACACAATGCCTGCATCACTTCATGTCCAGTCGAATGCTGATGGATAAAGTTATTGAGGGACAATTTTAAATCGGAGCTGATGCATTTCAGCATTCACTGCCCGTCTCATTTTCGGAAGTCTTTTCTGATAGCCAGTGACAGAAGGAAAACTTACAATGCTCTTTAAGGAAGCTCCCTTCAGCTCTGTAACCTTCTTACCACTTCCAGTGAACACCTCTGCACTCAGAACAGCAACTCCAGGGTAAATTTCAAATGGGACGCTAGATCAAATCAATTTCAATTCGAACTCTAGATCAAATTGATTTCAAGTCGGACTCTAGATAAAACTGACTTCAATTGGGACTCTAGATCAAACTGATTTCAATTGGGACTCTAGATCAAACTGACTTCAATTGGAACTCTAGATCAAACTGATTTCAACTGGGACTCTAGATCAAACCGATTTAATTTGAAGAAATACAGTGCTCCTCCCATACACTACAGTGTGGGAGCTTTATTTAATTTGCTGGTTATGTATCTTCTGTATTCTCTGCATGTTTAGGGATATTGTTCACAGCCAGGCTGAACGGGGAGAGGCAGCGAGGGCAGAGACGTGGTGTTCAGTCTCTGCAGCCCCGGCTGAACTGGTTTATACAAGTTCCTCTTTTATTACGTATTTATTCATTCACTTTGTTCGAGCTCTGGTTCTTTTGTATATAGATTGGTACATTTGTTGAATAAATTAGAAAAACAACTGATCACAAAATTACAAAATCTTAGAAATGCAAGTTCTAAACACTAGTGCTGTATCTCAGTGTTTGAGGGACTGCCACACAGTTTTGTGTAGTTTGTGTAGATTTGTGTTAATTTGGTAAGCACTGGGGTTAAAAACCCATCCCTGAAAAAGCATGCACACCAGGGGCTTTTCTCGTGTTCTGTAATTCTTCAGTTTTTTGGTCAGCCAGTGTTTAAAGCTGTTTCTGTCGCTTGTCTGGCATGGAAGGTTGGTCTCTATCCTCACGTCGCTCCCATTTATAATGCTGGATGCTGCTGTACCTTTCCTGGGTTTACAGTGCCACCAACTCACTATAATGTAATAATAAAGTCAGCACTACTGCGTTGCAAAGTTGCTGGAAATAAGAGTTTGGAAAATGTAAAATTCCACAGTTAAAACTGTGTTTTCTGGACTGTATAAAATGCCACTAAAATAATAATAATAATAATAATAATAATAATAATAATAATAATAATAAAAATTGACCCTGTCTCTTATCACAATAGGGGCGGTCCGTCTAGCCACGGATTCTCAGTGGTTTCATTTTCCATTTCAATTTATTTTCACACGCGCTGTTTATTTATTAATTTTTTTCAGAGTAAAACAGGTTTAAAAGGCACTGAATCGCAAAAGGACACTCAGTACTGTATCTCCAGCCCCGCCCCACCCTTTGTTCACTGTATTTTTCACATATCTCTTTATAGTCGTGCATACTGATAAATCCTCTCCTGAGCACTCGTTTTATCACCAAACTCCTCAATCTCAAAAAGCTCTGCAAATGTCTGTGATATACTTTGAGCGCTGGATGCAAAAGCAGCTATCTCTTTGTATATGTCCGTGTTATCTATGTGATGCATGGGGGGGGGGCTATCAGATACAGCCTTTTTTTTCGATTTCATTCGGCTCCTATCGGTCTCACTCGGCCATTAAAAGGTTTTCTCAGCTTTATCCAGAGAAAAAATGACTACCTGTGCTTTACGTCTTTTTGATGATGTCGGACAGGGTCCTTCATCGGACTGGAAAGGGAAAATTGTAATGTGGGACCTGGTCTGACATAGGACCTCAAAGGGTTAAATCTTAAATCTAGATACCCGTACATCTAAAAACCTAAAACATAGAAATGTTCTTGAAGTTTTTAACATGATTTCTTTAGGAGTGGACACATCAAAACTCCAGTACTTACCGTGCATGGCCCTGTACGCACATCCCAGACAGGCTGAATTAGTTGTGTCAATTGTGTACACCGGGGCATTGAATACATCTGCCAGGACCTACATAACAATGAGAACTTAATTAGACATGAGTTTGAAAGTGAATGTTACAGTCTGGAGATTGGAGCTGGTTAGGGTTAGCCACCCTAGCTAACAGTATACTACTGTGCTGTTTCACATTGAACAAGATGCTGCAGACACCAGCTTGAGGCTTCTAAAGCTGAGGGAACACAAATCTCCTTTTTCAGGAAAAGTGGCTTGAAACCTGGTTCCCGGAGACCAGGCGGCAACTTTGATGCATTATACCCCAAGTATTCCCTGGTGTGCCGTGCAGTCTCCTGAAACCAAGTTCCAAGCCAAAAAGTGGCTTCATGTTTCCTCAGCTTCATACAGTAAGAAGGAAAATACCCCTAGAGTCAATGAAAGTGGAAGATGACTCAAGTTTGGATAACATGGTTAAAGACTTAGTAAAGCAAATGGACAGGAGAATGAATACTACTTTACAATGGGCAACTCAATAGTGCAGGTCAAGCTAGGTCAACCCAATTTCACAGGTCAAGTGAAAGATGTTAAGTGGCTGAGGTAGGCGTGTGATTGTGATGCCACCGTTTTGAATGGACTTTGCCACTGAATGGAATTCCGAGTGTCTCAGGCATGATTAATCTTTTAATCACCATCAACCGGACTGATAGCAAAATAAAGCATGGTAAAAACTCAATATTGTACGGGTGATGTCATGAATTGGGTTTTCTCTGTGATGTGTCGTTGATTAAAGCAGGTGAAGAGTGCATTCTGATTGGCTGAGGGATTCCCAGCATTCTATAATACTCTAGATATTGCAGAATTGCTTGGGTTACAACCAAGCTCATTAAATTGTATAGATATGTGAGTGCGTACGCTCTGTGAAAGGGATTGTACCTGCAGAATGTCCTTGTTTGAAGATGTTCCACCAAGCTCATTAACTTGTATAGATGTGAGTGCATATGCTCTGCGAAAGGGATCGTACCTGCAGGATGTCCTTGTTTGAAGACGCTCCACCAAGCTCATTAACTTGTATAGATGTGAGTGCGTATGCTCTGTGAAAGGGATCGTACCTGCAGGATGTCCTTGTTTGAAGATGCTCCACCAAGCTCATTAACTTGTATAGATGTGAGTGCGTATGCTCTGTGAAAGGGATCGTACCTGCAGGATGTCCTTGTTTGAAGATGTTCCACCAAGCTCATTAACTTGTATAGATGTGAGTGCGTATGCTCTGAAAGGGATCGTACCTGCAGGATGTCCTTGTTTGAAGATGCGTACCAAGCTCATTAACTCTGCTCTGAAAGGGATCGCACCTGCAGGATGTCCTTGTTTGAAGATGTTCCACCAAGCTCATTAACTTGTATAGATGTGAGTGCATATGCTCTGCGAAAGGGATCGTACCTGCAGGATGTCCTTGTTTGAAGATGTTCCACCAAGCTCATTAACTTGTATAGATGTGAGTGCGAATGCTCTGTGAAAGGGATCATACCTGCAGGATGTCCTTGTTTGAAGACGCTCCACCAGTTGCCAAGACTCTAGTTCCTTGTACTGAAATAAAAAGCAAAAAAGTATGAAATACTGCATCTATAGAAAAACAACAAAGGGAGGAGTTTGTTTGTTTCATACACCCATTAGATCCCCAAAACAGAATATACAATTTATATTTTATACCGTTTCCCTTAGTCTGAAGAATACGCAACCTATCAGTACAAAATCATTCCTATACAGTAGTAACAATGAAATATATGATCTTATTGTCATAAAGATAAGGTGTCATTTATAATATGTTAAAAAAAAAAAAAAAACAATATTCAAAAGTTTCATGACATTTAAAGATAGATTTTAGGATTATATTTTAATGATGCTCCAAACACAAAAGCTGAGTGTTTATAGCATTTCATGCAGAGCAAAACTTTTCATGTACTTTTAAAAGCTGGAATTCTGTCAATAGAATATGATGGGTTTTTACAAAATACATTGCTAATAGAAATCAACTATTGACCTTTAATTAAAAAGAAATGTTCTGAGTAAAGAGACCAAGGTTAAACTGAACCATTGTGTGGGAAGGTCTGTTCCAGACATATTTAGCAAAAAAGGGCTTCATTCAAAGCAACAGTCTCAATCTACTTCATGACTTTTAGAACAAAAAATACAAACACATCTCCATGCACTTTATACTTTGCAATCAACAGGCATTTGCTTGTAACTTTCAAAAAGAATCAGATAGCTTAGTGAATAGTGCTTTGTCTCAATCCATATATAAACAAAAGGCTATGTAAGTCTTGAGTTAACTGTTTGGGACAGCACTGAATAGCAATCATGAACTTCAGTATGGTTTGCAACATAAAAGATGTATTACATTGTATTTAATAACGTTATTATACTGTTTACAGTGCTCTCCCAATCTGAACTGGTAGGTTACATATCATAACCCTGGTTCCCTGAAATAGAAATGTTATCGTTTACCCAATGGGATATACAGTACCTCTATGTAGCCCAATGGAATAACATTTTGTACTTGAAAGGCAGCTAACATATGTTTTAAATCTAAAAATAGAATGTATTACCACCAATCAGCACCAATAAAAACTATTATTTTCTAGTATTTGATATAGCAGTTTGTAATCAGCAGATAGTTTGAAGACAGCTCTACAGATGAAAACGTGACTGTGTGACCTGGTACTTAAGGACATTGTGTGTTGCAGTTAAAACCGCAATGGTCCTGCTGCAACAAGACCATGAGGGCAACAGCAGATGAACTGCACCAGGAGACAGACATGTGCATATCCTGACTAACTGAAAAAACAAAAGACTAGCAGCTCAGGAAGATGGACAGCAATGTTAAGAATAAGAAAATATTTAAAGCATTTAACCAACACTCAAGAGATTACAGCTCCAATGCACCTACAGGTGCATTCTCTGTTGTGAACTTGGATGGTCATGATTATGCAAGTAAAACTGGATCTTTTCTATAATATCATTCTAAAATCTTACAAAGTCATTGCAAACATCCTTTTTAATGCAATGTGTGTTTAATATATGATGTGTGCTATATGAAATATTAGCATAGTAACATAAAATGACACCCACTGACATGGCAATCGGCTATTATGAAACAAAAAATGACTGGAATAATAGCAGGACAATCTAATTCTACAATAAGCAGGACTGCTCTCCTAAGCACTGCCCTCTGCATCCTGTTTTACCATTTATCATAAATGCCATTGCATCTTACATCACTTCTGTTTTCAACACTGTGAAAGTCATTTCTGTGGGGACACACTTCAGCACGGTGCTGTCAACAGGATCTGTAGGTACCATGCCAGCGCAGAACACACATTCATGGAAACAAGCTATTAGTATAGCTACAGCAGCTCCAGAAAGCTTCATTTAAATGATGTCCCTGTGCCCTGATACTGAACCAGTACAAGAGTGATTTAGTTCACCTACCTTATTTTGATGGTGGGAACTACAATCACAAGGTCTCACTGAGATGCATTATGTATGGCTTGTGCAATGTTATTCTGTAGGTAAAGACCAGTCACTTAAAGATTCAGAACAGCAAGAGCCCATCATGTTCCTGTTATTAAGAATTAAACCGGACACGCTTCCAGCTGATTGGTTTAGACAGTGTCAGGGCAGGAAACAAGTGAAAACAGGTCCCTTACCAAGTTAATTTCCCTCTTTACCAGACCTAGCAAGACATTCTTCAGCAGAGTGGGTTGTTAGCTGTGCAGACGGGGCAGGGGGGAGCGTGTTTTAATTATCATTTTAAGAGACACGTTTGAGTGGAGTGTCAGCTCAAAGCCAGATAGAGTTGCTTTGTGATGCTGAGCATTCACTGCAGCGACTGTTATTGGAGCCCAACTCTGAAACCTGTATCATAACAGATGATCTTGCACCTTTACATGAGTGGCAGATGATGAAAACAGAGGCAAAATAAGTGAAAAGGGGGTGCCGTTGTCATGGCAAACCCCTCCCATAAAAGCATATTAGCAAACGTTGTTAAAAAGAGACAAAATAAGTCAAAATAAATTCAAATTAGGTTTGGGTTTTTCAACACAATATTACAAGGGGGTTCATTAAAAAGCATGGCCATTCTTTAAAGCGTGCCGCTAGTAAAATCGACACCAAAAAAGTCTCTAAAAAGACCGAGACTTGACAGGTCTGCAGTTTTTCTTCCTTTAGTAAAATACAGTACTGTCTACTGAGCAGCTGCACTGACATTAACCCTTAGCTAATAAACTGATAGTATCGAAAGTGCTTGAAGAGCATGGTTTACTGTGGCTTTACCAGGGGAATCCATGCTGTTTGCTTAACAATCATTGATCTGCTGTGAATTAGGAAGGAGAAGCCCACCCTATGGTCCACAGCACTGATAGCTGCCATGAAGGGGTGATAAACACCAGGATGAGTGTAGATTCAGTGTATCGCAAGGGTCTCCATAGAAAAGGATATTCTGAGAATCATTTAATTCCCCGCCTCTCGTTCATGAGAAACCCTTTGAACACACAATGGAATCCATCTCTGAACAATGGAAGCAGAGTAATAGAAGGGCAGTTATAAAGTCAAAAACACTGAACATATAGAAACGTTTCCTGACTTGAAAGCAAAATCCTGGGAAAGTTATTTTTTTTTTGTTTTAAATGGCTCATTTAAATAAGCGTCATTACTGAGTATATGATGAAGAAGTTGTGCGAGTTTCCTCTAAGGCTGCAAAATGAATGAACACTCAGGGATTCGTTACTAACTTGAAATATTGCTGATATACTGCCTTGGAGAATTTGATCATGTTCTCATAGCTAATATTGTCACCAGGCAGATTGCAATGAACTCTGTGTTAGCAGAAAGAGTGGAGTCACTTAAAGATAAAGCAGGTCTTCAATGCCTTTCCAAGCTTTGAGTGTTTTTTCTTTCTTCGTTTAATTGGTACAGCAGTGGAAAAATGTTCCAGAACAGACAAATACCTTGGAAAATCAAAATTATAAACCCTGAATCATAAACTCAGCGGTGAAACTAACCAACATGGACACATAAATACATTTTGTATTGAACATTTATAATTTACTCCTATTTTTTTATGTTAAATCTAAAAAAATGAGCACAAAACAAAGCTTTGGCACGGCCTGGAGCTGGAGGGCTAGCCCGGTGGTAATTCTGGAATATTCCATTTAAGGACGGTTTGGGCACACAGAGCACTACAGGCGGTGACACAGTTTTGTTTGTAGCACACATGGAACATTATTACTGGGAAAGACTATTTGTGTTTTTTGTTATGCTAGGATGGTTAAGCACTTGGAAGCTGGATCACTTTCCAGCTACTGAAAAAGGCCACGCCCTGTCTTAGGTTGCATCTCTGCTCAGCCTTCGGTGGTCATGAGACACCGCTGTCAATGTGATTCTGTGCAATTCCATTCATTGTAACCCTTAGCTAAGCAAAAAACTTCATAGAAAAAGTTAGCAACTTTGAAAAAAAAAAAAGAACACAATATGCAATGGTCTATATTGAGCTGAACACTGTGGAATCACCTCAGTACATTCTCTGATATATAGTCTGTACTGTCAGAGTTAATACAAATAAAAATAAAATAACAATAACCCGCATTGCTGCCATGACTACTGGCGTGCCAGAAATCTAAGGAATCTGAAAGAGATGCCTGATAATGAAAAACAGAAACACGCCAGGGTAGACATAACCAGCGTTTCGCTTAGTTTTTGCAGAATACTTCCACAACACTATGAAGGGTACATTATTAAACTAGCTGGGAGACTAACTCACTGTGTGGCTGTGAAAACAAACGCTTGGCCTTTATCTGCAGAAGACCCAACTGCCTATAGAAATAGTTAACCCCCCAGACAGCAAGGGGCTTGGTCTCAGTTGGAATATGCCAGGTATGTTTTCTTTTAAAAACAGCATCGAAATGTATGTGATCCTACATGCCAAGCAAAGGACATCCTATCAGAGACAGATACAGAACATCACTGAAATAGAAACTCTACAGCTGTGGCCAAAAGCTTTGCATCACACTATAGAATGAACTCATTGTGTTTCATAAAGTCGAATGAAACCTGCTCAATAATGGTACATTAACATATTCAATTACATACCTCTTTGTAGTTTTCCATATACTTCACAAAAATTGAAAATTGTGATACTTCGAAATCTATCATGAAATACTGTACTACTATTATGGCAGCACAAAGTGCTTAACTGCAATCAGCACAGACTGACAGGGCCAGTGTCACTGTCCCAGCAAGTCTTGCTCTGAAGTTCGAGGTATATCCTGCCCTAAAGGCTTGCTTTTCTTTAACAAGTGACTGATACTCAGACAGTCAAGAGACAGTTCAAATCGAATCTGCTCTACTCTGAAAAGCAATGCTGTTCACTGCAGCTCCTGGTTTTCTGCAGGAATCTAAAGAACATTAATTCATTGTCTGAAATACTGCCAATATATCTAACAAGGTTTTGTCTGCAGCTTGGCTGCACACGGATTAGTATTTACTCCAGTGAAATGAGGCGGAGGTACAAAATTAACATTAGGAGAGTTAGTGCTAATTAAGATTCAATTAAACTGAAAGCTTAATGACATTTCCAAAAAAAAGAAACTGGTTGGATGTTATTGGATTTTTAATTTAAATTAAGTCTATATTGAGTCAAAATTAGATAAAAACTCAATACAATTTAAAAATTGCTTGCACTGCAGCTCAAAATAGATTACTGCAAGCAGACGGCTGCTTGTCTAGTGCAGGCTGCAGTGTTTTTTTTTTTTGTTTTTTTTTATTTGGAATGTCCAGTAATTTTTTTCCTTCACCGTAGCAACTCCCCACATGGTTCAGGAGAACTGAAGGATCAGTGGAGGTCTTCCTATCCCACGACCAAGTCAGCTTTCTGTATTAATTTGTACAACCTCTGCTGTGTGGCTCCTGTGTGCTAAGCAATATGTTTTGTGGGAGCCAGCAAGATGCTGACATGACCACATGTGGAAGTAGACAGCAAACGTCCCTGAAGGTAACCACACCCAAACAGTAGCATCACAGCAAGCTGCAACCGAGCTCATTGCATTTCCTCACAACCAAAAGCAACACTCTGATTTGGCAAGGGGGTCACCCAGATGTGGTAAATATTACTTTCATTCTGTATCAGGCTATCAACTTATAAACTAATATGTTGACTGTATGACTCACCCTACACACCATGCATCTGTGCTTTTACCAGGGGAGAGCCTCTGGGACCTCTGCACTCCCGTGACTGTATGACTGTATGAGGGGTACGATTTCAAAGGCATTCAATATCCCCTGGAGCACAGTCAAATCGATCATTAAGAAGTGGAAGGTACACAGCATCACCCAGAATCCACTTAAAGCAGGCCATCCTCCCAAACTGAGCAGCCGGGTAAGAAGGGTATTGGTCAGAGAAGCCACCAAGAGGCTAAGAACACCTCTGAAAGATCTACAACGTTCCATGGCTGATATAAGAGGAACTGTCCTTGTGTCAATAATAGCTGAGGTACTCCACAAATCTGGCCTGTACGGAAGAGTGGCAAGAAGGAAGCCATTTCTGAAAAAAGCCCATGTAAAATCCTGCTTGGAATTTGCAAAACGGCATGTGGGAGATTCACAGTGATAGCATTACTATCCTATTATACATGAATAGAACCATTCTATATCATTGTCTATGCTCAGCCCATACACTAACTCACAGTGATAGCATTACTATCCTATTATACATGAATAGAACCATTCTATATCATTGTCTATGCTCAGCCCATACACTAACTCACAGTGATAGCATTACTATCCTATTATACATGAATAGAACCATTCTATATCATTGTCACTGCTCAGCCCATAGTCTTTATATCTTTGTATGGGTACATACGGAAGACGCAAATGCACGATGCCCTTTCCCCCATATAAAGCAATGGAATTTTTTTTTTTTTTAAATGTTCAATGAAAAATATATTTATGATGTGTCCAAAACTTTTTTTTTTTTTCAGCGATCTTCAATACTTCATGCAGGAAGGTGTTAAGGGCCAGTCTCGTGCCTACTCTCCCTGCACATCCCTCCCTAGAGTTCCATTATTTAGCCTTCTGTCCTTCCCACATTCCAGCAAGAAAAACCATGCTTACAGTTTGTTTACAGCACAGTAACAAAATATACTCCTACCGCCAGGGACACAAGCCTTCTCCCTCCTCCAAGCCTGTGTGTCACTTTCAAGGTTAGAATATTGTAATTAGTGCTCAGGACATTTTCCCTAAAAAGATGCTTTTGTTGATATGCTTGTATATTTTACTGGGAACAACTCATGTATAAACAGGGATCATCAGCTTCTTTTAATCTTAAACTAACATTAACCCATATAGAAACAACACCTTTAAGAAAACAGGCAGCGATCACAATTGCTCACCTCTATAGCAAGCACAAAGTTTCAAAGTAATTGCTTCTAAACTCAAAAATAAATCATAATCATTTGTAATAAAGATGTGATTATGAAAAGTAGTTCACATGTTTAATCAGTTTAATGACTAATACAGTTTAGGCACGCCAAAACTTCTGCAAAATTAAATCATTATAAAACTTTGGAAGAAGCCTTGAAATTTGAATCTGCAGATTTCATATAGAGCAACTGAAGGCACAGCTTGTCAAAGGTTATTACTCTCAATTCCAGCAAGAGCCAGAAACAGCTCCATCCCAGGACTTCTGAAAAGCAATTCTACTGTAAGAGAAAGAACAGCTTCAACCCCCCACGCCTTCTACTCTCTGGTGAAAGGCACACAGTGACAGCACTAAATACTGGGGCTGCCATCTTTACATTTTCTGTAAATGTGTAACCACCTGCAGTTGAGAAGGAAGGCGTGCACTCCCTGGGCAGTCTAAATCCAGCTCCACCAACAATCCAAGACCTTATTTGTTTAATAATAGGTATTTTCTAAACAGTAAAATATGTTTTTCATTCCCACCCTTGGCTTGAAACCACAAAATTATTTTTTTAATGTAAAATCTATACCGTAGGAACATGCACAAGCAGGCAGCAATGTGTGAACAATGTGTTTTATTGGAGTCATTTCGGTAACACTTCAATACAGTTGAAACAATAAGATTACACTAGAAGCTCTACTTTTGAAGTCCTGTTTCTTGCTGCTGTTTTGAGGTCAGGATCATTAGCCTCCTGCTAAGACAGAGACCATCAATAACTCCGCTCTCCGAAGATGTAGGAATCTCTCCCTCTGAGTAAGGGCAATGAGAGTCATCCCACTCTGGGGTGATGGAACAGGCTGATTCACACATGCAACTAAATATAACAGCATGGCTAGCAGTGCCAATTATCCAAAACCTTGCAACAAAGGAAGCTGGAACAGTAATCAAAGTGAAACCTTCTTCTTACTCTACTGGCACTGAAAATAAGCATGCCACCGCTCTCCTCACAGCGTGCGAGAGGACGTGGACACAAAACCAGACTCCATTCAACATAGAAACCACCAGGAGATTCTCATGCTGTCTGGGACGATTTTATATATATATATATATATATATGCAGTGCTACCCTGTTATAACACGACCTGTTACAGTGCGGAATCGGTATATATATTATATATATATATATATATATATATATATATATATATATATATATATATATATATATATATGTGTGTGTGTATATATATATATATATATATATATATATATATATATATATATATATATAAAGTTATAACACAACCTGTTACACTGCGGAATCGGTTAGAACACAGTAAGGTCGTGGCTCCCATTTCTCCCATAATGCAATTTGACTTTCAAACACTGGGTGAACGTTCCAGATACTTTAAGTGATCCTGGTGATGTCCTTGTGAATTATGCTAGGATAAATTGTAATAGAAACTTTGTTTTATTGTTGTTTTTACAGTATTTAAATGCATTTAAGTAGAAACTGGGACAAATCATACTTCTAAAGCTCCTGTGCTTGCACTGTATAATTTTTTTTCTAACAGTAAAAACAAACTGTCCGTTAATGTGATAAAACGAGTAGGAAACAATACAAGTGTGTAGAAACGTCTTTGGGTTCTGTGCTACTTATTTACAGTTTATTATAAAAAAAATATATACAATTTAAACAAGAGTAGCAGTTTCAATTATACTGTATATACTGTAACAAGCCAAGATTTATACTGTTGCAGGACTGGTCTAGGGACCCTGTTGTTTGTGTGTTTGTTAGCAGGGAAGTGGTAAGCTTGCCTTAGCCGGGATTGGTGGTGAAGTCCGGGGAGGCGGGACATGAAAGAATATAGAGGGGTGCCCACATCAGCGCGGGCAGAGCCGAGTAAGACAAGCTGCTATGTAAGCACAAGACTGTTTGTTGCTTTGGCAAGACAAAACAACAGAAATGCCAATATTCGTTATAAGACAAAACACAAATAACGCAGTATCCTAATTATGGACCTCCACAAACTCATTATAATGGCGGAGCACTGTCTATATATGAATTATGTATTGAAAGCTGTGAGGTAGCGTGTGAATTGACTGTATAGGTATACACTGTATAGGAAAGACAGGCAGGACAGAAGAGGAGGAGGGGTAGCGCTATACATAAGAAACAGTCTTGAAGCCCAGGTGTTAAACCTGGACAAAGAAAATAAAACCGAATCAATATGGGTCAGAATAACAGACAAAAATTCAAAAGGCATAATAATAGGAGCATGCTATAGACCGCCAGATTCAGACAGTGAGCACAATAATCTGTTATACAATGACATTAGAAATGCGTGTAGCAAAGGAGAAGCCATACTAATGGGGGATTTCAACTTCCCCCAAATAAAATGGGAAAACCCGGTGGGTAGCACGAAGGATGAAATAGAAATGGTGGAAATGACAAATGACTGCTTCCTAACACAATTTGTGAAGGCACCCACTAGAGGGGAGGCATGCCTTGATTTAGTCTTTTCAAATAACGAAGATAGAATAACTAAAACAGAGGTCAGAGAACCACTGGCAAACTCAGACCACAACATGGTCTCATTTGAAGTGTTTTTTAAATCCCCAAAAATAAAGACTAAAGTTAAGGTTTACAATTTTAGAAAAGCAAACTATGAAGGCATGAAACAGAGACTAACAGAAGTAGATTGGAGTAAAATAGAGAAAACACCCACAGAAGAAGGATGGTTGTTCTTCAAAAATGTAGTACTAGAGGCGCAAAACAATTACATCCCTAAAGTAGACAAATCTAAATGTAAAACTAAATTGCCAAAATGGTTTAATAGATCAATTAAAAAAAAATATTCAGCGAAAAAAGGCACTTTACAGAGCATTAAAAAAGGACCAAAAAGAAAGTACGCAGAAAGAGTACACAGAACTGCAAACACAAGTCAAAAAGGAAGTTAGAAAGGCCAAGAGAGAAATAGAAATGAACATTGCTAAGGGAGCTAAAACCAATTCCAAAATGTTTTTCCAATATTACAACAGCAAGAGAACATTCAAAGAGGAGATTAAATGTTTAAGAGATACAAATGGCAAAATCGTAGAGGAAGAAAAAAAAATAGCAAATATGTTAAATGATTACTTTTCACAAGTTTTTACAAAGGAAGATACTGACAACATGCCCCACATGTCATCCAGTTCCTATCCAGTTTTAAATAACTTTAGCATAACTGAGGCAGAAGTGTTAAAGGGACTAGGAGCTCTTAAAATAAACAAATCCCCTGGGCCGGATGAGATCCTCCCAGTAGTACTCAAAGAAATGAAAGAAGTAATTTACAAACCGCTAACCAAGATCATGCAGCAGTCTCTTGACACAGGGGTGGTACCGACAGACTGGAAAATTGCAAACGTAATACCGATCCACAAAAAGGGAAACAAAACTGAACCAGGTAACTACAGACCAGTAAGCCTGACTTCTATTATATGCAAACTTATGGAAACTATAATAAGATCCAAAATGGAAAATTACCTATATGGTAACAGGGTACTGGGAGACAGTCAACATGGTTTTAGGAAAGGGAGATCGTGCCTAACTAACTTGCTTGATTTTTTTGAGGATGCAACATCGATAATGGATAATTGCAAAGCATATGACATGGTTTATTTAGATTTCCAGAAAGCTTTTGACAAAGTCCCGCACAAAAGATTAATTCTCAAACTGAACGCAGTTGGGATTCAAGGAAACGCATGTACATGGATTAGGGAGTGGTTAACATGTAGAAAACAGAAAGTACTGATTAGAGGAAAAACCTCAGAATGGAGTGTGGTAACCAGCGGTGTACCACAGGGATCAGTATTAGGTCCTCTGCTATTCCTAATCTACATTAATGATTTAGATTCTGGTATAGTAAGCAAACTTGTTAAATTTGCAGACGACACAAAAGTAGGAGGAGTGGCAAACACTGTTGCAGCAGCAAAGGTCATTCAAAATGATCTAGACAAGATTCAGAACTGGGCAGACACATGGCAAATGGCAAATAATATTTAATGAAAAGTGTAAGGTACTGCACGCAGGAAATAAAAATGTACATTATAAATATCATATGGGAGATATTGAAATTGGAGAAGGAATCTATGAAAAAGACCTAGGAGTTTTTGTTGACTCAGAAATGTCTTCATCTAGGCAATGTGGGGAAGCTATAAAAAAGGCTAACAAGATGCTTGGATACATTGTGAAAAGTGTTGAATTTAAATCAAGGGAAGTAATGTTAAAACTGTACAATGCACTTGTAAGACCTCATCTTGAATATTGTGTTCAGTTCTGGTCACCTCGCTATAAAAAAGATATTGCTGCTCTAGAAAGAGTGCAAAGAAGAGCGACCAGAATTATTCCGGGCTTAAAAGGCATGTCATATGCAGACAGGCTAAAAGAATTGAATCTGTTCAGTCTTGAACAAAGAAGACTACGTGGCAACCTAATTCAAGCATTCAAAATTCTAAAAGGTATTGACAGTGTCGACCCAAGGGACTTTTTCAGCCTGAAAAAAGAAACAAGGACCAGGGGTCACAAATGGAGTTTAGAAAAAGGGGCATTCAGAACAGAAAATAGGAGACACTTTTTTACACAGAGAATTGTGAGGGTCTGGAATCAACTCCCCAGTAATGTTGTTGAAGCTGACACCCTGGGATCCTTCAAGAAGCTGCTTGATGAGATTTTGGGATCAATAAGCTACTAACAACCAAACGAGCAAGATGGGCCGAATGGCCTCCTCTCGTTTGTAAACTTTCTTATGTTCTTATGTTCTAATTCTCAATGGATCCTCCTCTCACAGCTGTGTGTATTGAAAGCTGTGAGAGAGCGTGTGAATTCTCAATGGATCCTCCTCACAGTTGTGTGTATTGAAAGCTGTGAGAGAGCGTGTGAATTCTCAATGGATCCTCCTCACAGCTGTGTGTATTGAAAGCTATGAGAGAGCGTGTGAATTCTCAATGGATCCTCACAGCTGTGTGTATTGAAAGCTGTGAGAGAGCGTGTGAATTCTCAATGGATCCTCCTCACAGCTGTGTGTATTGAAAGCTGTGAGAGAGCGTGTGAATTTTCACAAAGTGTTGGTTTTCTATTTTATATGTTGCTGTGCTTTGTCTGTTTATTTTCTTTCTCAATGGATCCTCCTCACAGCTGTGTGTATTGAAAGCTGTGAGGGAGCATGTGAATTCTCAATGGATCCTCACAGTTGTGTGTATTGAAAGCTGTGAGAGAGCGTGTGAATTCTCAATGGATCCTCACAGCTGTGTGTATTGAAAGCTGTGAGGGAGCATGTGAATTCTCAATGGATCCTCACAGCTGTGTGTATTGAAAGCTGTGAGGGAGAGTGTGAATTCTCAATGGATCCTCCTCACAGCTGTGTGTATTGAAAGCTGTGAGGGAGCGTGTGAATTCTCAATGGATCCTCCTCACAGCTGTGTGTATTGAAAGCTGTGAGGGAGCGTGTGAATTCTCAATGGATCCTCACAGCTGTGTGTATTGAAAGCTGTGAGGGAGCGTGTGAATTCTCAATGGATCCTCCTCACAGCTGTGTGTATTGAAAGCTGTGAGGGAGCGTGTGAATTCTCAATGGATCCTCCTCACAGCTGTGTGTATTGAAAGCTGTGAGAGAGCGTGTGAATTCTCAATGGATCCTCACAGCTGTGTGTATTGAAAGCTGTGAGAGAGCGTGTGAATTCTCAATGGATCCTCCTCACAGCTGTGTGTATTGAAAGTTGTGAGAGAGCGTGTGAATTTTCACAAAGTGTTGGTTTTCTATTTTATATGTTGCTGTGCTTTGTCTGTTTATTTTCTTTCTCAATGGATCCTCCTCACAGCTGTGTGTATTGAAAGCTGTGAGGGAGCATGTGAATTCTCAATGGATCCTCACAGTTGTGTGTATTGAAAGCTGTGAGAGAGCGTGTGAATTCTCAATGGATCCTCACAGCTGTGTGTATTGAAAGCTGTGAGGGAGCATGTGAATTCTCAATGGATCCTCACAGCTGTGTGTATTGAAAGCTGTGAGGGAGCGTGTGAATTCTCAATGGATCCTCACAGCTGTGTGTATTGAAAGCTGTGAGAAAGCATGTGAATTCTCAATGGATCCTCCTCACAGCTGTGTGTATTGAAAGCTGTGAGGGAGCGTGTGAATTCTCAATGGATCCTCCTCACAGCTGTGTGTATTGAAAGCTGTGAGGGAGTGTGTGAATTCTCAATGGATCCTCCTCACAGCTGTGTGTATTGAAAGCTGTGAGGGAGCGTGTGAATTCTCAATGGATCCTCCTCACAGCTGTGTGTATTGAAAGCTGTGAGAGAGCGTGTGAATTCTCAATGGATCCTCACAGCTGTGTGTATTGAAAGCTGTGAGAGAGCGTGTGAATTTTCAATGGATCCTCCTCACAGCTGTGTGTATTGAAAGCTGTGAGGGAGCGTGTGAATTCTCAATGGATCCTCTTCACAGCTGTGTGTATTGAAAGCTGTGAGGGAGCGTGTGAATTCTCAATGGATCCTCACAGCTGTGTGTATTGAAAGCTGTGAGAAAGCATGTGAATTCTCAATGGATCCTCCTCACAGCTGTGTGTATTGAAAGCTGTGAGGGAGCATGTGAATTCTCAATGGATCCTCACAGCTGTGTGTATTGAAAGCTGTGAGAGAGCGTGTGAATTCTCAATGGATCCTCCTCACAGCTGTGTGTATTGAAAGCTGCGAGGGAGCGTGTGAATTCTCAATGGATCCTCACAGCTGTGTGTATTGAAAGCTGTGAGAGAGCGTGTGAATTCTCAATGGATCCTCACAGCTGTGTGTATTGAAAGCTGTGAGGGAACGTGTGAATTCTCAATGGATCCTCCTCACAGCTGTGTGTATTGAAAGCTGTGAGGGAGCGTGTGAATTCTCAATGGATCCTCACAGCTGTGTGTATTGAAAGCTGTGAGGGAGCGTGTGAATTCTCAATGGATCCTCCTCACAGCTGTGTGTATTGAAAGCTGTGAGGGAGCGTGTGAATTCTCAATGGATCCTCACAGCTGTGTGTATTGAAAGCTGTGAGAGAGCGTGTGAATTCTCAATGGATCCTCCTCACAGCTGTGTGTATTGAAAGCTGTGAGGGAGCGTGTGAATTCTCAATGGATCCTCCTCACAGCTGTGTGTATTGAAAGCTGTGAGGGAGTGTGTGAATTCTCAATGGATCCTCACAGCTGTGTGTATTGAAAGCTGTGAGGGAGCGTGTGAATTCTCAATGGATCCTCCTCACAGTTGTGTATTGAAAGCTGTGAGAGAGCGTGTGAATTCTCAATGGATCCTCCTCAGCTGTGTGTATTGAAAGCTGTGAGGGAGCGTGTGAATTCTCAATGGATCCTCACAGCTGTGTGTATTGAAAGCTGTGAGAGAGCGTGTGAATTCTCAATGGATCCTCCTCATAGTTGTGTGTATTGAAAGCTGTGAGGGAGCGTGTGAATTCTCAATGGATCCTCCTCACAGCTGTGTGTATTGAAAGCTGTGAGGGAGCGTGTGCATTCTCAATGGATCCTCCTCACAGCTGTGTGTATTGAAAGCTGTGAGGGAGTGTGTGAATTCTCAATGGATCCTCACAGCTGTGTGTATTGAAAGCTGTGAGGGAGCGTGTGAATTCTCAATGGATCCTCACAGCTGTGTGTATTGAAAGCTGTGAGGGAGCGTGTGAATTCTCAATGGATCCTCACAGCTGTGTGTATTGAAAGCTGTGAGGGAGCGTGTGAATTCTCAAAGGATCCTCCTCATAGCTGTGTGTACTGAAAGCTGTGAGGGAGCGTGTGAATTCTCAATGGATCCTCACAGCTGTGTGTATTGAAAGCTGTGAGAGAGCGTGTGAATTTTCACAAAGTGTTGGTTTTCTATTTTATATGTTGCTGTGCTTTGTCTGTTTATTTTCTTTAACTCAATGTAAAGGCAAGCTTGAGGAAAGTTACTAATAAGGACACGTTTCTTATTTAGTATGTAGGTTGTCAGGCTCTTGTAATCTTCTGTACCAGTCTGCCTCTTGTACTCTCTTATAGCAATATGTCTTAGTAGCAGGGTGTGTGTGTGTGTGTAATGCATGGACCGTGAGTGTGATGACGTCACCTCAGGCTTGTTTAGAGCTTGTGTGTTACAGCAGAAGAAGAGAAGAAAGACTGCCACACTCTGTGTCTCTGAGATTGGTAATCATGCCTTTTCGTACTGCATGCTGTTCTCTCAGTTTAATAAAGCATCGGTATTAAACTGAATAATTGTTGTGTTGAGCAAGTCACTCTGGTGTTATCCACAAAGTAAGACTCAGTGAGCCACTTAATGTGTTTGACACCCACAAAAGAGGAGGGACCATTTATCACTGGCTAGTAAACTGCAGAGAGAAAGGACACTCACATATTTTATAGCCCAGTTTCTCAGCATGAGCTCTCTTTGCCAGGAACTGTCCCTCAATTAGAGCCCTGACCTCAACCTCCTCCGGGAAGCCTGCCACCTGAGCCAAACAACAAGGAGAAGAAGAAGGACACATTCCTTAATCGGGTATGATATATGGAGGATGTCTGTAATATTTGAAAACACTTATAAAAGAAGGCATTGTTAAAGAATCATGTAACCATACAGCATGGGAAAATAAGTGGCATGAATGTACATCAAAACACCTGTTAATCATGTGTAATTGAGAGATTTACAGGTTTAAAAAGACAGCAAATGGACCGTTTGCCAGTTTCTAATTGCAATTAAACCCTGCCTACCTTTGTAGTTGACCATGTCTGTCGACTGCCAACTAGCAGAGGGTAATGCCTGCTAATCAGGGCTATAGACTGTATTGCTGAAGTAAAAGAGAGCGCCCTCTGGTGACCAGCTACTTTGAATGGTTTTCTTTTGTAGTGCTGGCAATGCCCAATAGCTATGCGCTAGATCAGGGGTGTTCAATCACGGTCCTGGAGGGCCACTCCACTCCAGGTTTAACAGGTAAAATTATATAATGAACTACTGCAAGGTCTGGATGGAGGTTTAATTGGTTCAACTAAACAATTTAGAATAGGGTTGGAACAAAGACCAGGAGTGGAAGGACTAACTTTGGCCACCCCTGCATTAGATATTGCTGACTGCATACAATATAATACAACCTGTTGAACTGTACCCCTGGTCTTACCTTGTCGTTTTCCCCATTAACTCTGTGAACCCCCACGGCTGCCGGGGTAATCTCCATTACATCAAAATATATTCCTGAAACAACACAAGACAGTTCTGGTAAGATGCACATATGTTGACGGTCTCACTCTTTAAGAACTGAAGACTTTGAAATAAACGTCCTGTAAACACGACTGTCATTGAATTTCTTACGTTTCGTTCAGAATTTCTAAATGCAGCACTTTGAAGTGTTTACTCTCACCTCTGCCTACGTGACTGAGAGCACTAAGAGAAAACAGAGCAATCCTCACCTGAAAGGGTGCTATTGTTTAATATGACTATTGGGAGCTGTTCTCATCCTGTCTCCCAGGGGTGGAGACAACACCAAACCCTGTGGTAGAAGAATGCAACCTAAAACTAATTTCACCATTGAAGAAACTGAGAAAGCTCTAAAGTCAAAATGTCAAAGGAAAACACCCTTTCAAGTTACAAACTGAGAAATAAACTACCCACCAGACTTAAACTGCCTTAAATTAAATACGTGCTCTGTTTATTTCTAGGTTTGTAACTTGAACAGCTTTTTTTTTCTACTTCTGAATCAGCCCTAAAGGAATTTATTTAACAAATAAAAACAAAAAAATACAATTTAAGTTAAAATTTTGAAAGTAAAACAGCACTTAATTTCAGAAAAGCAAACTTCACGGGCCATTCCAATGTGGTCAGTCTTCTTAATTAAGCACGTTTTGGCACACAGTGCTGTAGCTTTAGTGTTCTAGTCACCTTTACCACACTGCAGAACTAAATTTCCCAAACTTTAAAAAATAACGCTAAGACACCCTAGAATGAACGAAGGCTAGAACTGCACCAGGCGAGCTAAAGGAAGCATACAATCAGCTAAGCAAGCTGGAGCTCCACTCACAGCACTGGCCTGCTTATTCATAAGGACACACAAGACACATTTAGCACACTTGTCTTTACCTATGTTGCCGTTATTCCCAACAGGTGTGGCCTTCAGAGCTTTTGAAAACTCTTCCCATGAGCCTCCTGCACATTCCTCCCTGATTCTCTCTCTGGTAAAGGAGCCATTTTTAAAACTAGAAGCAACAGACATGGGACATGGTGCCAGAGAATGTTAATGAGGCCGGAATGACCACCTTGAAACAGAAACACACAAGTGACACAAACAGCAGGCTTGGGGTAGACTTAACCACGCCCTCCTGGGGAGGGAACTGTTTTCATGCCAGGGGTAGTCAATACGACTAGAGTTCAGGGGCAGTGCGCATGCATACAGGGCCAGAGCCAGCCTAGTTCTGTACTCAGGTGTAAACAGGTGGCTCAGATGATAAGAATCTTTAATCTGATTGACCCTAAGCCAGCTCGGGTCTGGGTTGTAAGTGTAAACACACCTAGACAGTGGTGAGAGCTGCAACACCCTCCCTGATTTCATACTGTTTCCAGTTGAATGACTCAGACAACCATTCACTGTGTTTTATCTGTTGCTCTGCATTGTATTTCACTGTAATGTAATGTAATGTAATTCTTCCAAAGGAGAGGGTTTTAAATAAGTACTACCATATCAATGCCATGTAGGCCTGGCTATCAACTGGATTGCAAAAGATATGTCCTTCCACTGTGGGTCTGGGGTCCTGAATCCATAGGAAGACTGTGTCACTGGTACCAAGACTGATCTGTTTCAACAGAAACACAGCATCTCTTAGCAAACATGCACGTGATATCCATATACAGTGGTCCACACACTACCACAGAGTCAACTGTATTTTAACAAGACTGAAATTAAACATACAATATAGTAAAGCTGTTTCAACATTTCATTGTCGCAGTACTCACAAAATGTATCTGCCTAAACTTTAATATACATAAAATATAAAGTTGCAGAGTCCCACAATAAAAAAAAAAAAAAGAAAGAATCTTCCTTGCCTATTGCAAGCAGCTTTCCACTGGGCATTCTATCATTCTATCATTCTATTCTAGAACCCCTGATTTTCAGCTCGGTTTAGAATGTCCCATTATTTCTATGATTTGTTTTTTTTCTCTTCACTGCAGCAGTTCCCCACACAGCTCAGAACTGAAGGTCCAGTGGGTGTCCTCCGAGCCCACGACCGAGCTGCTTCCTCTTGTACTCCCTGGAAGCTCGCGGCCCCTGGAGGATCCAGTCCTGAAGGTATCTGTCTGATCCGACTACACGTCTGGCCGGTGGAGTCCGCTGTGGCACAATGAGGAGAAACAGTCCCTGCCTGTTCTGCCTCCCTAACCCACGGGAATGCCAGAGCCAATGCCAGGCTCCCCCCGGAAACCCCGGCGACAACCGGAGACTTTGCACAGCCAGGACGTGAAGCTGAACTCCCCTGGCTGTATGACTCACCCTGCACACAACGGGGAGGCGCTGGGGGACCTAGACCCTTGTCTGCTTTAGTATTGATGGGACATTGCTTCTGTACTGTCAGAACAGTAGTTTTCTACTAGTACTGCAGCACAGCAGCAGAATGTGTATCACAAGCCTGGATAATTGTCACATTGCAGGGATGGAAATAGACTCCCACTGCACAGCAGTTTGAGCCAAATGGTGACAGTGCTATGCAGTATGAGTCTTATTTCCATCCCTGCATTCTGAGATAGCGACCCTGGAGTCATCTGCGTATCTGGCATGGGAAGACCCTTTGGGAAAGAGCAATTTCAAACATGACCTTTTATTAATTCATCGGCATGGTGTTTACTCACTGCAATGTCTCCTTCCTGGAGTCTCATCCCTGCCAAGGACCCTGGACAAAACAGGACAAGACAAGTTCAACTCAAACCAGCTTTCTCCGGTCACCAATCAAGATGCCTGCATTCCCCATCAGCTGTCTGCTGTTAGTGTTTTAAAAGAAGGCAGAGGGGTTTGTATTACACCCCCTTCTGTCACTGCATGTATAATTGTACTGCTAAGTTTCCTATCTACGTATCTATTTTTTCAAAGTTTTGGTAACTTCAACTCCGTAGAGTTCACACAAACTGTTTAAAAATGTTTTAAATGTAATTAAAAAATCGTGACAGAAGGGTCATTTAAAACAAAGGTGTTCAAGTGTAGTAAATGAATCCCTAAAAAACAGACATTTTTAACTTGTATTAATTAATGTACTTGTTGAAGTATCACTGGAAACCACAAGGGGGGGCTCTAAACCAATTAAGAGATGGCTGGATACTTACCTGGGTTGTCCCCTGTGAAAGCTATCACTTTACAGTCAGGCGAGAAGCCATAGCGCTGGACATAGTATGACGACACAGAACCCTAGAGGGGAAACCAATTAGGATTGGAAATGAGCCCCTGAACATTCCTCTTAAAAGGGCATGTTCACAGTAACTGAATGGAAAAATCCACCACATTGTACCCAGCACACAGTCAATCCACTCACCCCGAATACAGCATGCATCCTGTTTTTGCGTAGTTTCTCAACACAGTTCCAGCGTGTGCAGTTTCTGGCGTATTTTCTTACGCAATTATACGCTGTAAATGAGATTTCGTTTTTGTTGATCACCTACCAGAACTGCCACTGAAGGCAGTGGGCTCCCCAGCTTCCCTCCCAGCCCAGGTGCCACGGCTGTCAGGCAGTCCTGTGCCCACTCTTTCTTAGAGATGTCCATTAAATTCATCCCAGAGCCTGGCAACAAAGAGAGCCCAGTAGAAAATTTGCCAATTGACAAATATATTTATTTCCTTTGGTGTTCTTCACCCCAAAAATAAAAGTAATTTGAGTAAAACTCAGACCCAATTCACTAAACAAATCATTCAATAACTCAAGCAAAGGCTTTAAGCGATGACAAAACAAATAACAGTGAAAAACCATTTCCCTAATCAAGCAAAATTGACAGGTATCTTCTCCCCCCAGGTGAATAATGGAGAGAAATTAGTTGGTGGCCACAATGGTGTGCAATATTCTCCACTGCAGATCCCCCACTCTTTCAGGAACTGGTGATCCATACAGATTCCTCCATGCAGGTGTGATGGAGTCCTCTACCTGTAGCCTCTCTCGCCAGTGTGCATCAGGCAAGTTTTTCAACTTTTGAAAATGCAACACTTTCACACATGTCTGATACATATCTTTTTTTTTTTTGTTTCCCCCTGAACCGAACCTTATATCCTTCTCCAAACTTTAGGATCTGCCCCAGGGTATCAGTGGTCTGTCTATTGCAGGTTCAATTTGCAGGTCCAACTCTGACGGTTCTGTCTCCAGCTGGCTTTTTCCTAGGAACTTCTGCAACCCTTCTGCAGGCAAAACAGCTTTAAGCTGCACTAAAAATCCCTCCATCACACGCACTGACTTCACACCCAGCTCACTTGCTATTGATTCTGCAGTTTTCCAGGCTTGGTTATCAAAATTCTTTAAATTACCGGCCTTCACTACTGCACTGGAAATTAAAAGTAAAACAAAAAACTCTTTGATTCTAAAAGATTGCACTTTAACGCTGAGTTATAAATTAGAGGCTCTTCAAGCATCCAATACAACCCTACAGACTTCAAATCTCTGTTAATTCTAAAAACCTTCCAAGCATTCAGTATCCCCCTATAAAAAACAGGTAAGACAGAGAGATTTAACTTTCCAACATCCAATAAGAACAGATGCCTATCAAAATTGAACCTCCCTACTAAACGAAGGAAGGCAAAAGCTACTGTTCTCCAGGGTAGTGATTCTTGAAAGTACAGCAGCCTCTGAAGCGAATGGAGTCTAAAAGTTGTTATTCTGCTTCTTATGTCCATCAGTCCCTGTCCTCCTTCTTCTACAGGCAAGTATAGCACCCCCTGCTTTATCCAATGCAGCCCATCCCAAAAGAAGCTGCTCAGCAATAATCTCTGAATTTCCAACAGCAGACACGGAGGGGATCCCCACATATTAATCTGTGCCACAGCATTGACGTGAGCAGATTATTAATAATTAAAACTCTTCCTCTATAGGAAAGTTTAATTAGAAGCCACTGCCATTTATCCAGTCAGCCTTTCACCTGATCCAGTACTCCTTCCCAATTCTCTTTAGCCAGTCCCTGCTCTCCCAAGTAAACACCCAGATGTCTGAAAACCTCCCTATTCCATTTAAGCCCTGATGGTAAATCTGGTGGTCTGCTGCCCTCCCACTCTCCAATTAAAAAGGCATTACTTTTGTCCCAATTTACCGAGCTGAGGACACTCTTTCACATACCCTCAAGCTCTCCACTATGATCTGAATGTCTTTCTTATTTGTTACTAAGACAGCAAGATCATCAATGTAAGCCACCACCTTAACAGGCTCCATTGTCACAGTAGGGATAGACAACCCATTCAATATCTTTCTCAATTTTACCATCAGGGGTTCAAATGACAGAGAATATAATATTCCTGATAGGGAACAACCTTGACGAATTCCCCTTTGGACTTTAAAAGGAGACATAATACACCATTTATTTTAAGTACACTAAAAATGCTACTGTAGAGCAACTAAATTTTTCCCAGAAACCTGGGACCAAAGCCAAATGACCCAATAACATCAAAAAAATACTGGTGGTCTACCCGGTCAAAAGCCTTCTCTTGATCAAGAGAAAGCAAACCAGCTTTAAAACCAAAGAGCTTGGAGGCAACTATTAAGTCCTGCACTAAAAATATATTAACGAATATTGTTCGGCCATGTACACAGTATGTTTGGTCTGAATGCACAATAGTGCTCACTACTCTGCTGAGTCCATTTGTCAATGCCTTTGACAAGATTTTATAGTCAGTGCAAAGAATACTTACAGATCTCCAGTTCTTAATAAGATACAAGTCCCCATTCTTAGGCAGCAGAGTCAGTACTGCACGCCAGCAGCTCAGTGGCAGCTCATTTTCCACAATGCACTCCTCCATCACTTCCAAAAAGTCACTTCCCACCTCAGACCAGAAAGTCTTATAAAACTCAACAGCTATTCCATCGATTCCGGGCGTTTTGCCCATGTTGATCCCTTCCAGAGCTTTAGAAAGTTCTTGCAATGTCAATGCACTCTCTAGCTTCTCTTTCTCTTCTTCTGGAACCTGTGTCAGCCCCTGGAGGAACTGCTTGGTTCCCTCAGATCCATCCACAGCCTCCGCTGTACACAGCTGTGAAAAGAAACCCACAGTATGCTCCCTGATAGCCGCAGGCTCACACAGCAACTGACCATTTGCTGTTCTAAGGCAGTGTATTGCTTTACTCTGAGCCACTTTCGTTTCCAATGCAAAACAACATTGAGTTGGAGCATCCATCTGAGAAAGTTTTAAAAACCTTGAATGTACCAGTGCTCCCTGTACCTGTGAGTCCAACAACTCAGCCAAACTCCCCTTTTTGACCTTCAGGACTTGATAAAGCCTGTCACTGTATGTAGCCTCCAGTGCATTATGGAGTTCAGTAATCTCCTCCTCCAGCTCTCTCATCGCCTCACTAGTGCTCTTTGTAGCATTCATAGTGTACTGTTGACAAAACAGTCGGGTCTGAATTTTACTCCCGTCCCACCATTGCCTTATTGATAAAAAAGCTTTTTTCTGCCTCCTTCACCGTTCCCAAAAGAATCTAAAACATTTAAAAAAATTACTATTTTTTAAAAGTTTAGTATTAAAATGCCAATAAGATGAATAAACACGTGCAGTAGGGATAATCATATTCAAACTGACCAAACTATGATCAGAAAGACCTGTGGGGTGAATAGTACATTTAGAATAATAATTTAATTGATGCTTAAAAACATAAAATGTATCTAGTCGAGCTAAACATATATTCCCAGCACTCCCCTTAGCCCAGGTATACTGCTTCACATTAGGATTCATTACTCTCCACACATCCTCCATATCCTGTGCTGTTAGAACAGTAACCAGCTCCTTAACTCACCTGGGGTGAGGCTCTGGGCCATTTCTGTCTAGCCTGTCGATAACTGTACAGTTAAAATCACCAGCTAATAAAACCACCTCTTCAGCCTGACTCTGGGCAATAACTCCATTGAGAGTCTGAAAAAACAGCACCCTCTCTCCCCCATCACTTGGTGCATAAATATTAACAAATACTAAATTACTACCCTCTACAGATACTTGCACTTTTAACACGCGCCCTTTAATGATCTCATTTACATTGATAGAGTCATACTTAAACCCCTTTGCAAATAATATGGCAACTCCAGCACTAAAATTTGTCCCATGACTAAAAAAAACCTCACCTTCCCAATCCTGAATCCATTCAGATTTATTATTATCATCTGTGTGGATCTCCTGGAGCTTGGCAACATTAACTTTCTTTTGGTTTAAATATTCAAACAGAGCTGGTCTCTTTGCACAATCTCTACTTCAATTAATATTTAATGTTCCTATATTTAGAGTCTGCATTTTAGGGTTTAAAGGAGAGATACACTGCAATTTACAAACACCAATAAAAATGCACACATAAAAAAGAAATAATGCTTGTGTAGACTTATCCATCATTGCTTTTTTAGAGAGGCATGAACTTTGCTTATTATATTTTTTAATTGATCTCTTTCTCTTTGCTCCATTCTCAAAACAGCTGCATTACGCCTAAATTGCTCGGCCGAACTTAAAAACAGTTTTAAATCAGGGAAGTACTCAATCACTTCAATCCCTCTTTTCCCTTTAATGGAGCTTAGAAATGCCTGAATGCTTTCAGCACTATACCCTCCTCTTGCTTGCTGACTAGCCAACATATCAGAGCGAATCGATGAGTCAGTATCACTGCCCCCATCTTCACTAAAATCACCACCGCTGACCGCTGTGCTGTGCGTTTGAGTGCAATCCGCTCTCACAGGTAGCTCGCTCACTGATTCATCAGCCTGACTGACTCCATCCTCAGAAACGAGGCTGCGTTCTGCTGCAAAACTGGGTCTAATCTTAGCCTTTCTTTTTCCTTTGGGGAGTTTAAACTCATCCACTTCCATCTACTTTTCTAACACTAAAACTGCACCCTCATTCTGCTCAGCGCTTTCCTCAATCTGCTCTCTCCCCTCACTACCCTGTCCGTCAGCTACCACCCCCATCACAGGTATCCATCCTGCCTCAGCCTCAATCACAGCTTCTCCCACCTTCCTGTCTATTTCAGATGATTCCTGCAGCTCACTCTCCCCATCTACGCCACCAGACTCAACCAAACCAGGTTGGAGCTTTTCAGCCTCTCGCTCCGCTCTTCCATCTACAGCGCTGTGATGGGAAGGACCAGCAACCTGACTCTCCGGTTCAGCTGCGCTCTCTCTCACCTCAATGGCTTCTCCCCCCTTGCTTTCAGTTTCTCCTACAGTCTTGCAGTCCTATGCAATATGCCCTTTACGGCCACATTTAAAACATTTCATTAAATCAGAAGCAGCAAACACTATGTATTCGCTACCATCCACCCGAAACCTAAACGCTGCATTTAGCTCTCCAGTCGGGTCATTCAGAAGCATATATAACTGTCTTCTGAAAGAAACGACGTGCTTTAAATCCGGCGATTTACAACCCAGAAGAATCATTGTAATGCTTGACATTATTTGACCATGATGGCTTAGCTCTCTCTCTAGAAGTTCATTTTTCAGAAAAGGCGGAACATTTGAAATTGTTATTTTCCTGGCGGGAGTTGCAAGAGGCAGAACAGACACTAACACTCTGTCAATAACCAAACCCACTGAACCATTTCCAAAACTAATATAATATTAATCAGAAATACCACTACAGCCTTATTCATACGCGATGCAGGCTTGATATTCTCACACCCAATTACTTTTCCAAGTTCAACCACACATTTCTCAACTGGGACAGACACATCCACTACAACTTTTATGCCATTTCTCTGTGTTAAAGCCAGTGATGGTCAGACAAACTGAGTGTCAGAATGCATTCTGAACAAGACTGCTGCAGCCTGGGAAGGTTTCGCCTGGACGTCTGGTCAGTGTCTAGCCCTAGACGACGTCTTGCTCACCCTGCGGGAGTGTAAAGGAACAGCAGCATTCCCTGTGGGTGCCAGCCTAGACTCGTAACGAAATGTAAAGTGAAACCCCAGTGCACAAATGTGTGGCATTCATTACATCAACTCACTCAATGATGATTTAATTAGAGTACATCATCATTAAACTAACAACGTTTGTCTAAGTGCAACTGTATGCACATAAGCCTATCGGCTTGTAACATTTCCCACAATCCTTCATCTGTGCTAAGTTACTGTTAGATGACCTTGCTTCCCACTCTGTATATCCTGTTAAAGGCCAGTGTGAAAACGATATAACTGAGGATAAATCAAAACACGGACAACATCTCAAACATGCTTTTCCATATCTGGACAAGCGTTTATGTAAAATGTCTTTGCCAAGTTTATTATAAGCTAACAAATTCTATTAGCAAACACGCTGCTGACCTAGTTAAACAAATACACTGGCTCCTAACAAACAGTTCTTATCTTCAACACACACTCACTTTAAATGGCACTGGGTTACATGGTTGAAAGACACTTGCACAAAACAGTCATTCCATACATACACATTGTGACAGGGCAGAGCCTGCACACTGGGGAAGGTGTGTTTGCAGCTCTTTTAACACAGCCACAGGTTTAAACAGTCATGTTCCAAGTTTTATTCATGTAATTAAAGACATCTGCTAGTAAAGTCGGCAGATGTATAAAAGCAGGTCTTAATGTGTGTTAGTTTGTCTGTGTTAAGGCTCAGTCCTGGGGATAGACCTGGACTAAGAGAAGGTACTGTGTTTAAATGCTTATGTGTATGAGGGTTGGGTTTTAGGTCACCGGTAAACAGCGTAGCTGTCCAGTATGAGTTAAGAACAGTTTAGTTTAGCCCTCCTTGGAGGAGATATTTGTTTTGCTTGTTTTGTTTTTACATGAGAATAAGTATACAGGCAACATATCTGTGGTCCAGAGCTCATTTTAAACAAGAAGATGGAGTGAAAAGTCCAGAAATGGCAAAGCAATCCCCACTCTGCCACAATATATACACAGCAGGGTTCAAAAAAACAACATAGGATTCACAACATTGCTTAAGCAAGGACCAACTGCTTAAATAACATGCTAAATGTTTTAATGAGTAAGACATCTCACGAGTAGAATGGTACCCAGACATGTTCTCTCTTTTCTAGGAAAGCAGCACAGCTGGGAACAGGGAGTTTGTATCTGGATAACTTCACTTAGTCTGCTTGCTCCCTAAATATCTCTGTGTCCCTGAATATGCAAGACAATTTAATGAACAATCTCTCCCACGAGTGCTGGGGTACCCCTGAATATCTTGGTATCCCTGAATATATAATTGAATAGGTAGGCAGGGACAGAGAGAGAGAGGCTGGCCACATAGGCCACCGTTACCTTATCCTCCTGCTCTCACCCTTCATATCACATCGATAAAGAAGCATGTGCAACATGAACACTTACCATCACTGTAATCTATAGCAGCATAGTCCCCAAGGAAGAGGGAAGCAGCAAAGCTACTGACCAGGGATATTCTCTGCAACAACAAGAAACGAGACGCATGAATTAACATTGCAACTGAGGTGCACAAACTAGGAATAAACTAGGAATAAAGAAATAACACCTAAATATTTCAATGAAGGTCACCTCAGTTTGTTTGTAGTGTCCAGGATTTGTCTTCCAAATCTTTGCAATCTGATTTCCAGTGAATCTCTGCAAAACAGTCAAGATCAAAAGCCCTGCGTTTTTTTGTTCATGTTTAATGAAGGATTTCCTAGACTGATGAGGAATGTTATTTTAAACAGCTGATCTCTGGGTTGACCCAGTTATTTTCTTGTTTGTACAGTTATCTGCAGTGTAGGGTTTTTATCTAGCTATTAGTGATACTGTACTGTGCAGTACAAGTAAACCTGGTCGTCTGAACTTCCTGCTAGAGTGACTGGTACAGTACCTGTTTTAGAGATTCTTCAGGATGAAATGCATGTGTTACTATCTGAAATCCCTGGAATGCATGTGTTACTATCTGAAATCCCTGGAATGCATATGTTACTATCTGAAATCCCTGGAATGCATCTGTTACTATCTGAAATCCCTGGAATGCATCTGTTACTATCTGAAATCCCTGGAATGCATCTGTTACTATCTGAAATCCCTGGAATGTATGTGTTACTACAGTATCTGAAATCCCTGGAATATATGTGTTACTACAGTATCTGAAATCCCTGGAATGTATGTGTTACTACAGTATCTGAAATCCCTGGAATGTGTTACTACAGTATCTGAAATCCCTGGAATGTATATGTTACTACAGTATCTGAAATCCCTGAAATGCACGTGTTACTACCTGAGAACCCTCTCCGACTTTTGTTGTTTTTAAAACTTCAAAAACCCAGCCAGCTTGCCAATTCAGAAACTTGTTAAACTTTTTTTTGTTTGTTTTTTTTTCTTCCTATTCTTCCACACAAAATCTGTATCACACCAAAAGAACACCACAGCAGCCTTGGCTTAGCTTAAACAAATGTTTAAGAAAAAACATCTGGCAACTGTTCTACAAGTAATACTAAACTTCCAGTAATTCTCATTATAATATTTTTGAATCCAGGTGACTGAGGACACATAAAAGCTTGATCTGTTAATAAGTAATAATAATAATAATAATAATAATAATAATAATAATAATAATAATAATATGGGAAAAATAAGTATCCCTGAGACTCTGTTATATCTGTTTTCCTGGTCCTTGTTTAACTGTCTACTCATATCCCTGAGACTCTGTTATATCTGTTTTCCTGGTCCTTGTTTAACTGTCTACTCATATCCCTGAGACTCTGTTATATCTGTTTTCCTGGTCCTTGTTTAACTGTCTACTCATATCCCTGAGACTCTGTTATATCTGTTTTCCTGGTCCTTGTTTAACTGTCTACTCATATCGCTGAGACTCTGTTATATCTGTTTTCCTGGTCCTTGTTTAACTGTCTACTCATATCCCTGAGACTCTGTTATATCTGTTTTCCTGGTCCTTGTTTAATCGCCTACCTCATATGCCCGAGACCCTGTTATATCAGCAAGCCGCTGTGCCCCCCCGAGCTCCTGCTCCAGGTGCTGGCATTGCTCAGTGGTGCTGGAGTCCATCCAGACAGGGCTGTCTGTCACTGCAAAGCAAGACTGCAGGGAAACAGGCTCAGTCAAATCAAGGACTCGAACGTTCTGGATAGTCCCTTCCTCGTTTTATCTTCACACTGGGGTGAGGGTGAGATACCTACTGTATCCATATCATAACACGATTGAACAGGGTTGGGCTCAGTTCCTTTTTTTCAATTTTAAAATTAATTCCAATTACATCTCCTTTTAAGGAATTGATCCAAACCTGCTGACGAACCTGTTACCTATACAAAACCAAATCCTACAAGCATGGATACTGACCTTCGACCAGCCAAACCCTCCCCTAAACACGCTACCAACACACACCTTAGCAAGTGTGAATGAACTAGCCACTTGGTTCATTTCATGCTGAACGAGCGATATACATTTACACAACAAGCGCAGAGATATCTAGCATCAAAAAACGTCCATGTTTGGCGGTCCTCACTCAGTGAATATTTCTGCGTCTCAGTGCTGCCTGTTAAAGACCACGTTCTAAGGCATGAGAGGAAGGTAACGGATCCATTCCAGGTTTAATGACATCATCTCACAACACATGCCTATTTACTAGTATAACCAATCGAGGACCAGCTCTTGTGTCACAAATCACCCGGACATAGACTCTGAAAACCTGGTGCTAAGGAATGCACATCCCAAGTTTCACTACAATTGGATCCAGACTTCGAGATATATCTAAAAATGTAAATAACTGCACACATACATAGCGGGGCCTCCACGACACCTCCCCCCGGAGAACACATTAGGCATGAATTAGGCATGAAATGCCAGTCACTGGTCTGTCTGCGTCTGACTTGCATGAACAGCCAGTAATGGTAGGAAACAGAAAGACTGAAAGCTGACAGACCGAGCTCAAGGTTCTGTCTGAAAATACGGTTGTGAAGAGGACATAAACAGAGTTGGAAATGAATCTGCGCCGAAGCACAGTGTGTTGACAATGAAAGGAAAGATCCGCCAGATAAAATAATTCCTGAATTAATTGATTTCATATAAAAGTTGGACAGATTTTACTGTTATTTATTTTAAAACTATACTTGTGGTATAAACAGAATATTGACTGATTGTTCACGGTATACAGTTTGTATCCTTAAATAAACTACTACTGGGACATCCTCCTGCGATGATCTTAGATCCTGTATTATAAACCACAAAACCACCTCCACTCCAAAAAAACAAAAACACTAAAGTTCTCTTAGATAAAGAAAACAAACTGGATTTTTAAGTTTTAGTGTGTTGCGCTTCAGTCCAGGGTTACTGCTTGGCCAGTCGCTTGCCAGCTTGCCAGTGCCAGCCACATACAACATGTCAGTAACACACATCCCTGCCATGGATGGGGTTTTGATGCAGCTGGGGTCTTCTCATTGAAGACATTCTAAAGAAATCGTGCAACCCTATGCAGTGTGTGTTCAATCGTTTACCGGGAGCAAACTAAACCGGCTTTACTTGGCATTCCTGATAGAACACAGTGCCAGCCCTACCTCCAGTATCCCATGCAGAGGCTTATCAGGTGACATGTTCTGGAGGATCTGACGGGAGCCTTCTTTCCAATACACACTGCCATGCTGCTGGAAAACAAAACCAGGTGAGTGACACAATGTCATATATACGCAAATGGGACAAAACATCAATATGCAGCCTGTGTTTTGTGTGAATGAACACAGGGTGACTCGCAAACAAGACTATTGTTGTCATCATGTGTTTTTCTTTACTCTGGTGTGCTGTTTATGAATCATATAGGGGTAACATATGATTCTATGTTCATCAGGACAGTTTGGGACTAGGGCTGTCAGTTAAGTCTCCAAATAGCAATCGATTAATTGGGCACACAGAATACAATCGTTCGAAAAAAAAAGTTGAATACTGAGATTTAAAACCAGGTACCCAGTTCCTGCTTTGGAACCGACGAACCGGATACAAATATGAAAGATCCGGTTCCAGAAAGTACTATTGTGGTTTTAATGAAACAGATTATTAAAAAAACATAAAACAATTCATTGGCAAAGACCTGTAATTTCTGACAAAAAAAAACATTAAAAAAAAACCCTGATAAAAACAAACTTAGCTAGACTATGTGTACAACACGCACTTAGCTAGACTATATGTTTAAAACACACACTCAGCTAGACTGTTTAAAATACACCACCAGCTAGACTATATGTTTAAAACACGCACTCAGCTAGACTATATGTTTAAAACACGCGCTCAGCTAGACTATATGTTTAAAACAGCTAGCTAGACTATATGTTTAAAACACACACTCAGCTAGACTATATGTTTAAAACACGCACTCAGCTAGACTATATGTTTAAAACAAGCACTCAGCTAGACTATATGTTTAAAACATGCACTCAGCTAGACTATATGTTTAAAACACACACTCAGCTAGACTATATGTTTAAAACACACACTCAGCTAGACTATATGTTTAAAACACGCACTCAGCTAGACTATATGTTTAAAACACAGCACTTAGCTAGACTATATGTTTAAAACCTGCACTTAGCTAGACTATATGTTTAAAACACACACTCAGCTGGACTATATGTTTAAAACACACGCTCAGCTAGACTATATGTTTAAAACACACACTCAGCTAGACTATATGTTTAAAATATGCACTCAGCTAGACTATATGTTTAAAACACACACTCAGCTAGACTATATGTTTAAAACACACTCAGCTAGACTATATGTTTAAAACACGCACTCAGCTAGACTATATGTTTAAAACACAGACTTAGCTAGATTATATGTTTAAAACCTGCACTTAGCTAGACTATATGTTTAAAACACACACTCAGCTGGACTATATGTTTAAAACCTGCACTTAGCTAGACTATGTTATCCGTTTTGTTGTCCCTGTTTTGCACTCTGTGATTGTTGTGTCTTTCTAATGGTTTCTCTGCTGACAGTAGCACAAGTGCTTGTTTATATCATGTATATAAGATGCCACCCCTCCCCTCTTCCTGCTCACACATTGACATGCAGTCGTGTTTCTCAAAATAGTTCAGGAACTGGACTCAAAATACCCCATTCCAATGAGATTCAAAAAATTTTATCAGCTGTTTATCAGCTGTGGGCAGCACTGACTGTACTTACATGGACTCAATGAGGAAACGTAGACAGAGCACGCAGCACAAAGCATACAAAACCGTATCTTTCCCAGGTTTAACAGTTCAGCATTAAACTCCAAAGAAGCACAAACTATATACAGTCAGTTTTCTTCAATGTGCTCAATTTATTTACAGGCTGTTTGCAAGGAACACAAGCCTGTTGTCCTGCTCTGGATCCAAGGTGACGTGCTTTATGTTTACATGGAATACACAGAGGGGCGTACTTACAAAGCATTTTTAAAACTGATCCGCTGGTAGGATGGGACCAGCAAATCAGATGCTAGTTAACATGAGCAGGAAATGAAGAGCACGCCCACTGCTTGACTGGCAGAAATACTGTAAATAGCAAGGCAGGGTGTTCGGTGCAGTTTCGTTGATAAACTTAAATAATGCTATTACGTATACATATTACAAAAATGCAATTATTGCCATCGATTATCCAGTGTTTATATTGATCTATATTGTGGGGAATGGAATCGATTGAAAAAAACTATTTTCGGTTTAATCGTAGCATGCCTATTGGGGACAGTTCAGACTTTTAAACTCCTGTCGAAATGCACTCTGGTATGCGTTACCTGTCTCAGGTACCATTCGCTTGTATTTTTCCTTTTAAGAGAAGCAGGACTACACTTACCAGAATACACTGGGGTGTGAAAAGCCTGAACTGTCCCAGACTGTCCCAGTGATCATGGAGTCCTATGATAACACTAGAACAGATTCCGTTTTGAAAGTCACAATTGGTCTGACAGCAGATCGGACACACTTTGATAAAGAGTTGGCAGGTGCTTCTGCATCAAAGTTGACAGATTCCAATGGCAACTGTTTTTTTTTTGTCTAATGCCTGTATTGCTTCTGCAGAATTGATCAAAAATACTCTGGTAAGTGGTGTTTACCTGCCCACTCCCTGACAAGGCTTTCACACAAGAGAAATCAAACCCAGAGGCCTTCATCTTACCCAGGATCACATCAAGAGCCTGAAATTACAAACAAAAACCTTTTTTAACACATTTTACAAGCCCAATGTTATGCCCAACGGTTCCTCTCAATCGCAAGTATTGTTTGAATACAAAACAGACACGTGGTTGAGAGGCTCTTGGTGCTTCACATTGCCACATTCAGAGGGAAATGAAAGATTTTCTCCCAGGGCAGTACGACTGGCAGCTATGACATCACTTTGGGAGACAAACCCCTACTTG
The DNA here is from genome assembly GCF_017654505.1 of Polyodon spathula. Lineage (NCBI taxonomy): Eukaryota > Metazoa > Chordata > Actinopteri > Acipenseriformes > Polyodontidae > Polyodon > Polyodon spathula. Next base: position 1,871,028 of record NC_054537.1, read on the forward strand.
ATTATTGTCCTAGACAGTGTTGGTCAAGCACCCTGTGGACAATAATTCTAGCTGGCCCTTCCAATGCAGGTCTTTATTCAAGACACATGTTTAGTAATTATTCAACTGAACTCATTAAATCTACAACCGGTCCCTGAAGTAGCAGAATTGGGCATCCTTGTTCTTTCCTGGCCAACAAACATCACTGAACAAAGGCAAACAAGAACGCAAGCTGACAAAATATCACAACAGCAGTGAAACAGGCTGAAGTAAAACTGCATAGAAGTTACCCTTCCCTACCTTACCTGTGTGTGTGCATGACTGCTTTGGCTGTATATAACCCCGTGGCAGAGTGAAGGAGGGAAAAAGGAGAGAAATCTGGCCTGCCCACAGGTGGAGGCATGAGAGGGAGTAACTCACACAACCACACCAAGATGGAGCATGCCTTAAGCACAGAGTCCGGTTGTGAAGGCCATCTTGGAAAGGTCAGAAGCACAGGTGTTTCGGGTTATGCTAATATCAAATACAGATTAGGTCACACACACAACTGAGTAGCGGCTGACTGTGATGGATCGATGGAGGCGTGGCCAGGGATACAAAAGGGGAACTGTGGAGAGATCCCCTGGAAGGAGTCGGTGGACAGTGGAATGTGTATTGTGCCAACAGCTTGTCTTGTGTTTCCTGAAACCAAGCCTGAGGATCCCAGAGAAGGATTACTGGAGACAAGAGAGAAGGAGAGAGCAGACACACAACCACTCGGGAGCAGCACAGCCTGACTGATCCCAGAGAAGGATTACTGGAGACAGGAGAGAAGGAGAGAGCAGAGACACACCCACTCAGGAGCAGCACAGCCTGACTGATCCCAGAGAAGGATTACTGGAGACAGGAGAGAAGGAGAGAGCAGAGACACACCCACTCAGGAGCAGCACAGCCTGACTGATCCCAGAGAAGAATTACTGGAGACAGGAGAGAAGGAGAGAGCAGAGACACACCCACTCAGGAGCAGCACAGCCTGATTGATCCCAGAGAAGGATTACTGGAGACAGGAGAGAAGGAGAGAGCAGAGACACACCCACTCAGGAGCAGCACAGCCTGACTGATCCCAGAGAAGGATTACTGGAGACAGGAGAGAAGGAGAGAGCAGAGACACAACCTCTCAGGAGCAACACAGCCTGACTGATCTCAGAGAAGGATCACTGGAGCCAGGAGAGAAGGAGAGAGCAGACACACAACCTCTCAGGAGCAGCACAGCCTGACTGATCCCAGAGAAGGATCACTGGAGACAAGAGAGAAGGAGAGAGCAGACACACCCACTCAGGAGCAGCACAGCCTGACTGATCCCAGAGAAGGATTACTGGAGACAGGAGAGAAGGCGAGAGCAGACACACAACCACTCGGGAGCAGTGCGGCCTGACTGGGATTAACAAAGAAAGAACTTTATTATATGTGTAAATAGTGTGTGTGTGTGTTTGAAAAATACACTGTGTGTTGCACCCAATATAAGAGGCTCATAATCCATCACAAACCCCTCTCTGCTGGCCACACTGAAAAACAGTCACATTACAAATACTGTATAACATCTTGGTGTGAGGGATGGAAAAAAAAAGACTATTGCATAGCAGTTTCACCCACTCCAAGTTTTACTACGAGCTTGGTTTAGCCACAGCACTTAGGTAACAAGCTCAGGTGTCTTATTAAACTCATAGTGAAACCAGGAATGAATCAAACTCCCATGCTATGGGAGTCTTACTTCCATCCCTGCAATGTACACATGCTTATCCCAAGGTAAATAAAACCCCTACTCGCTGTGGGACGTGTTCAAGAGGCTCAGGTCAGTCTTTATTAGCACGTCTTGGGGCATGTGATGGTGAACAGGCAGATTTACTGTAGATTTGACAGATCATATTGCACTTTACCTTGACCCACATCAGTACAGGGGAGGTTACAGTTAACCGGTCACTGTGGACATGAACACCGCCCTGGGTCCTGCAGAACAGAAAGACACATACTGCACAAGAATAATAAGAAGAATATGGAATAAAGCGCACTGATTGAATACTGCTCGTTTTCATGGAGCGGCTTTGAGGTGTGGCTGGTTTCAGTCAGTAAGAGGTCCCATGTCTAAATTGTACTTATTGGAAAATGTTAAACCAAGAGTTAAATAAGAATTACTGCAAAACATGTGTCAGCCAGCGAGTAAGAAGAAGTCGTGTATTGACTGTGCTTACCTGTATTCAGGAAGCTCTGTGTCAAACTGCACTGCATTCTGATGAACAGCGGTCAGGTTGTCATCAACAGCAACCACTTTCAGCTAGGGAAAATGATTTCAAAACCAGTAACAACGGAAATCTGTCCATTGCTTACAATGTTAAATTCTCACGGTAAAGTATACAGTGCGCCATGAACTAGTACAACTGCAGGGATGGCAATAAGACTCCTGCTGCACAGCACTGTCACCAGTTCCAGGTTTTACTACCAGCTTCATTAACTCACAGTAAAACCAGGAACGGATCAAACTACACTGCAGTGGGAGTCTTGCTTCTAGCTTGATATCATACAGAAAAACATAGCAGTTAGTGGTTGTGTTTAATGTTTTATAGGCGTTTTTCAGATTATGTTTTCATTTTTTAAATATTTATTTTATTGTCAAGTAGTGTCCAATGACTATGTTACATTTTAGCCTTCGTACAAACAAGCCTTGTTGAAAGTCCAGTTGGTATGTATTCCCTGTAGTTCCAGTTGAAGTGATCCCTCCTAAAAACATGATGCTCTGTGTCACTGTGAACTCCTGCAAATTGAGTATTTGCAGCAGGACGTTACTAATGCTGCGCATTTAAGATCTATAGATTAACACTGCCAGTTAAAAAAAACACATCTGAAATATGAAATTGTAGCCATTCCTGCTCCATTTTAAAGCTAACTGATTAAGTTCAAAGTGCGTTTCAAGGAAGAAGACTAGCCAGTGTTCTGCTGCGGTACGAAGTGCAGAGGCCAGTAATAGGGACGCGGCGACAGCTCCCACTCCACATACAAGTAAAAACTGCACGCTTTTCATATAACACATTCAGCACTTCTGTTTTTTCTGTTTTTTTTTTGTTTTGTTTTGTTTTTTTTTCTGATTAAATAGATAGCCTAGGCATTTTACATATATATAATTGTATCCTTGCTTTGCTTTTTAAACGAGAGCGAGAGAGAGAGAGAGAGAGAAGACGCTTCAAATTTTTAATTATTATTTTTAAAGAAAACCAAGTTATAAACTTTCATAAGTCCCTGGTGCAAACTCGCCACATGACCCATTGTAGTAGATCATATGAGCAAACACGGCGACTCACTCCTTCCGCGTCTGTAAACACTCAGCCTGCTCCGGTATGCATTAGTCAGCGTAAAGCGAGTATTTTTAAAAAATGTTTTTAACAAGTGCAGCTACATACCTGTTGGGTGCTGAAATCAAATCCCAGGTAGCAGCGATCAGACAGTAAAGCCATTTCAGTTTGAATGCACTGTACAGGCTTGGGTACATGGATGTCAGTCACTACCCCTGTGTCAGAGGAAACCAAAGAAAAAAATTAAAGGAGCCGCTGACCAAAATGTGTGGATTTTATTTTGTTTGTTACACAGAGCCGTATATAAAAAAAAATACGGAGTACAGTATATTCTCAAGGCTGGAAACAAGACTCCTATTGCATAGCCGTTTCACCCACTCCAGGTTTTAACACAAGCTTGATTTGCCACAGCAGAGAGAGAGAGAGAGAGAGAGAGAGAGAGAGAGAGAGAGAGAGAGAGAGAGAGAGAGAGAGAGAGAGAGAGAGAGAGAGAGAGAGAGAGAGAGAGAGAGAGAGAGAGAGAGAGAGAGAGAGAGAGAGAGAGAATGGCTGCTTATTGAATCTGCACCCTCAAAATTTTTCAAGCTCACGTTTTACTTTGGAAAGTGATATACAGTGAATCGCTAATTAAAAAATACAATTCATGGCCATTTATAAAATGCACACAACCCCCCGTCCCCCCCCCCCCCCCCCAAAACATACATATCTGTGACATAAAAAATCTGTCTTCTTAAAAATGAGAGGCTCTCAACCCTGAGCCCAGTAGAAGAATCGGAGGAAGGAATGGGTGTGTACTCTAAGCCAGTTGTTACCCAGTGTTGGTTTTCATTTCAATGGAGCTCTCAGTTAATTAACTAGACCCTTCATTGAACTGATCATTTGCTTAATTAGATCTTTGTAATTGTTCTCAGCTCCTAAACAGTTGCAGATTTCAGGTTACTTATACAATGTTATAGCTAACTTGAAATCTGCAACTGTTTAGAGCTGAGAACAATTAAAATGGTCTAATTAAGTAAAAGTGAGAGCTCAGCTGGAATGAAAACCAGAAGACACAGGACCAGTGTTGGGAGGCCTTGCTCAAAACACTAACAAATTATATAGTCGTAAGAGTAAACAGTGTGTAAAATAAATCAGTACTCATTTTATTAAACACACACAGAGGACTGGAATCAACGACAGACTGACCCAACCAGGCCACTGTATCTATATACTGTATTTGCAGACCTGGTTGGAGACAGGTCTGCACAGACTGTATTAAAATAATAAATAAAATAATGTATGTAAAACAAGCATAAAACAGACCAAGCCACACACAACAACTACTATTTTCAAGGTCCACAGACCAGGGCCTTGCCCCTCTGCTTCTGTTTCAGGTCCACCCCATCCTGTCATCATCCGGTTACAATTCAATTTGGATGTCCTTTTGGTACTTCAGTGGTGCAAACCAAACTTCAGTGCAAATGTCTGCTGTGTCACTGTTCACAAACTCCATGTATTAGTTACCTCAGTAAGCCAGCTGTGGCTAGTTGGAGTAATAGGGAAGCTGTTTTAATTCTAGCTGTGTTTAGACTTTTCTGCACTATCAAGGTGTTGGTCGTTGATCATGCTGCTACTGTTTAGAACCCTTTACAGTTAAGCTGCTTGCTAGGCTAACATTACTAGGCTAATTGCTTACTCAGTAAACCAGGTGTGGGTAGTCTGACTTGGACAATGTAGCAGGAAAGTAAATGAACAATGTTGGCTGGGAAAGGTGACTCCCCTTTGCTAAACACTCTAATGCAATGCCAACACACATTTACACTGGGGCGCTGGCCAAAACAACTGATGGAGGAGTGAAATGAAAAGAAGCTTTGTATATGAAACTGCTGTGCATTGATACTGAATATGCAATAAAAGCTGCTTTTTCCTGTGGGAAATCAAGCGATCCATGAAAAGGTGAGCAGTAAACGATTGAATGTAAAGGTTACAGAATGTAAGCCTGTGCAAATACTGTGTCTAAAGACAGTACTGCACCCCTGTGCTTGTGAAGCTGCAACCTGGATATCTGGGTACATGTTCTGTTTAGATTAGGGTTAGTATTAGAGATTCATAACATGCAATGGAAAGTTAAAACATATCATGTGCACTGCAGAAGGTGCTGGTTCCACTTGTGGTTTATTAGGTCATTGTACAGTACTGGACTTTTTAACTGTCCCTTCTCAGGCTGCTATCTGGCATAGCAATGTCTCAAGACAGCAAGCAGCTGCATTGGATTACTAACAAAGTGTGTTCTTTCCCACCGGCTGCTTGCCCCCCCTAATTGTGGACATGCTTTGCAGCCAGTGACATGCTTTGACCCTGAAGATGAAATGACCTAGGAAGTGAAACGTACTCAGAGTAAGGAGTGTAAGTGGGAGTTTTATTAACACAGAACATTCAACTAGGGGAGAATGTAATCAGCATTCTTTCAGGTCAGACTAGCTTATTGAAAACTGAACTGGAGAGGCGGGTCACTGCAGTTTTAAGATGCAATGTTCTGTGTAATACTGTAGGTAGTTTTTACTGTCACATAGCATAGAGATTGCTTAGCAATGATCGGTCTTAGGGGGACCGGTATCTTAGGCGGCTCAATAATAATGAGGTAGTATGTTACCAGTGGGAGGCGCTAGAGATGACCACTCCACGTTATATGTGATATATATACATCAGTGACTTCTATAATCCATTCTCCATTTGACATTGCATGGAAAGTTTATTGGGTCTCACCTTCATCTGCTGTACAAAGCCACCTGCCTCTAAGCCATCTATTTGCTAGTGTCATAAATAAGCTTTCCGAATCGCACCACCGCACCTGTTTGTTTAAACAAGGCACTGCAAGTTTGCATGTGTATTGTACCATGCTTTTTTATTCAGGCTCGCTTTCATTGATTAACACAGAGGAGCAAGCAACCAATACTTTATCCTTTGCACATCAGTGTTACTCCAGATCATAATTAATTAGTCTAAGTTCAGGTGACCGTTTCAGTGTCACAGTCAGACGGCGTTTCCATATGCAACAGGTGGTTGACACACTGTCATAAAACGAATATTACGTGTGAAATGCAAAGAAAGGAGTGAGATGTTATCTCGCTGCTGTATAAGTCTGGCGCCTTCACTGGCACAGATGGTGAAGGCAGGTGAATTTGACAACGCAATGATAGGAGTGAGTCATGCTTCGAGTAAAGAGGCGACACACAGCGATAAGCATGCAACTGAGATGGACGTTACCCTCCTGAAGGAACAATACCGCTGCATTAGAAAGAAACTCAGAACGCACGTCGTTTGGTTCAAAACAGGTAAGCGAATTGATCGTATATCCAAGCCGCTTTCAACGCGTTCATTCAGGGCGCAAAGTGGAGGAAAACGATTTGTTTGTTTATACTTTTACATTCAAGATTGTGTGTCTGTTCATGTTTGAACTCAATAGACGTTGGCTCTGCGTTTATTTGAGGAGGTTGAGTGCACATCGCATTTACACTAAATAAAGCAGAATGTGTCATAAAATAACGCCATAGATTGTTCGTTGGGGGTATTTAGTATTGTTGTTACTGCATGAGGCAAACTAATTGCAGTCCTCGTTAACTTGTTCACAACACAGCGATAGTGATATTGAATGCATTGGAGCATACAACAATATGGCTGTGTAGGACAGGTCCCTTTATTAAACAAAGTCATGATGACTTGTATGATAAGAGCTGCTGGTGATTGCTTAGGGCAATCCTGGTCCCGAGGACCCGCCGTGTCTGCTCGTTTTCATTCCAACTGAGCTCAATTATTTAACTAGACCCTTCATTGAACTGATCACTTATAATTGTTTTCAGCTTTTAAAAGTTGCCGAGTTCAAGTTATAACATGTTATAGCTAACTTGAAATCTGCAACTGAAAACAAGTAAAGGGGTCTATAAGCAAATTATCAGTTCAATTCAGGGTTTGAGAACTCAGTTGCAATGAAACCCAGCAGCTGCAGTAGGTCCCCAGGACCGTGACTGGGGAAACCCTGCCTTAGGGGACTAAATACAGTGCAGTAATACCCTGCCCACACTACGCCTTTAACTGTATGAATTGCCTATAAAGCGGCTTAAAAGTATTGAGCACCATTTGTGCCAAAACTATCCAGCCATTAATTTGGCAATGCATTTGTCAATTTGTTTGTCAATTCATAACTGGTCCATTTGTCCAGCAATTCGTCCATAAATTTGTCAGTTCATACAGTAATTCATAAACTTATTTGTTAATTCATCTAATAATATTTGTCAATTTGTCAATTCATTCAAATGCTTCACACTAAAGCCCATACAGCCTTTCGTATTAATGAATTGACAAATTCATTATTAAATTAATTAACAAATACATTTATGAATTACTGTATGAATTGACAGATTAATGGATGAATTGCTGGACAAATGGACCAATTCATGAATTGACAAACAAATTGACAAATTAATGGCTGGACAGTTTTGGCACAAATGGCACTCCATATAAAAGTGCTAAATGCGGTTATGGTCCACACTACGCAGCGCTGACTGGACCCGAGACCCAAGAGCATCCCAGGGGGTAGTCTTGAGTCCGGTTCTGAATTACATTGCAGGTAGAGCGGTTTGCCAGAAGTGTGGATGCTTTATACCAAACTACATTTGTTGTGTATCCTCCAATATCTTTCTGATATGTTTGCCTCAATACTCAGAACAGGCAGCACCTGAAGGACTTGCTGTCATTGTACACTCTGCAGGTATTCATTTTCATGCTTAAAAACAATCTGTCCAGACATCCCTGTTAAACTGTGCCGAAAATAACAAAAGCACAGCATTCAATTAGGTGAGTGCAAAAACCAAATGCGAGTTAAAAGTGGGATCGGGGATGAACAATTCACGAAATGTGTCAGCTGTGTTTGAAATAAAATTAAGGGGACCATAGTCAGGCTCAGGCAAGATAGGAAGGAAAAGGCAAAGATTTTTTTTGTAATTTACAGCTTTTTTCTGAGTTTAATTATGAAACAGATTCAGCTTGATTTGTTTAAAAGGGCATCACCTGATTAAAAATAAAACCTGACAACTTCAAGCTGTACTTGTGAAAGTTCACATTTACTTCTTCCAAAATACCTGTTTTGTTTCTTTTTAGCAATATGGCGCTCTAATACCACTGCTCATAACCGCAACATTATTCCTCTAGGTGTTTTTTCACTAACCTATTAAGATCTGGGTCTTATATGTTGTGTAAAAGTATCCCACTGTGTCTAGGGTTCTGGTAAATGTATTTAACCTCCTTTGAATCTGCACCCCCTTTTATTATTAGCAATGGATCTAAAATAGTTTTTAGGAAACCCAACATTTCTTGTCCAATAACTTGTTTTATTGTTTTGTTATTATTATTATTATTATTATTATTATTATTATTATTATTATTATTATTATTATTATTATTATTATTATTATTCCTGCACAGCTAACAATGAAGAAATGAGTGGCAAGCCCCTGGTCACTGTTGTCTCAATAAACCAGAACGTGAGAAAAGCAAAAGCCTTTGAGGTGGAGATGCCCTTCAAAGAGATTCAGTTTCATTTCCCTGGCAACCTCCAGGACTATGAATCCCCCTGGCACACCCACCTGGGAATCTACCACAGCACTCAAACAGAGCACCGAAACACTGGAACAGCTGAAGAGATCGCAAAGACAATGGACTCAGGAGAGTGGCCCAGCCCCACAGCCGACCCCTCACTAACAAAGGATATCTCCCCGTCATGCCAGCAGCTGCTGGAGGAGCAAGCAGTAGATACTTCAGCGGCAGACAGCCAATCGGATGTGCCTGACCGCACCAGTAACTGCTGCTTGGGTGATTCACTGGCCCACAGGCCAAGAAAGTCCTTGACTCCTGCGATCCAGACTGGACAGCAGAGTCTAGTCGCTTATAAGCCACCAAGCAGCACCAAGCTGCTCTGCTACCCTTTCCCTCAGAAGAAATGCCCCAAGAAATCGGAGGCTGCCCGGAGACTTGGGTTGTATGCTACACGCTAATCAAGTGCCCTTTACTCAGTACACTCACTCACATGTACTTTTTAAAGCTGGGCGGATGTCTCCTCTTCACCATCAATGCACCAATTCCCTTAAATAAAGTAATACATTTAGAGCTACTGATAATATACCCAAGAGCTACTTAATTGTTGAACACCATTACATCAAATGACATTACCCAAGTGCTTAAAACTGTGCTTATAAAACTGGAAATACATCACAGAGCTGTTTGGTTGTAGTTTTGTTAAAATCAATGTGTGTGTGACCTTTTAAAAAATAAATAAATAAAAAGAGGCGTTCATTAAAGACTGGAGTAAAGGGTTTGGAAATGCATCCTGTCATGTTTTCACATGAATATTGTTGTAATGTAACTCTTTCAATAATGCATATTTGAGACCTGTATAGAGAATGGTGTTGCACATTACAATACCCCTTACTTTACAATACTAAACAATGAATCGACTGGCCTTTACAACCTGTACCTCCCTAACACAACAGAAGCACATTTGTATTGCTGTCATTTCCTCCTCACTTGCTCTATTTGCATAAATCCCAGTCAGATGACACACTTTCTTTTGTCAGTGTGAGCTGCTTTAAGTTTCTTACTGTATATTCAGCTAGTGTTAGTGTGACAGGTCCTTGCAGGAGGAAGTATGCTGGACTAAAACAGTTACCTATTCCCTGCTTGTACTGTGCCGGGTCATCCTGAAACAGTTACCTATTCCCTGCTTGTACTGTGCCAGGTCATCCTGAAACAGTTACCTATTCCTTGCTTGTACTGTGCCATGTCATCCTGAAACAGTTACCTATTCCCTGCTTGTACTGTGCCAAGTCATCCTGAAACAGTTACCTATTCCCTGCTTGTACTGTGCCAGGTCATCCTGAAACAGTTACCTATTCCCTGCTTGTACTGTGCCAGGTCATCCTGAAACAGTTACCTATTCCCTGCTTGTACTGTGTCAGGTCATCCTGAAACAGTTACCTATTCCCTGCTTGTACTGTTCCATGTTATCTTTGTTGCCACTGCATACTGTATGCACTAAAACACATTTTTTTCTGTGATATTTTAAAATAGTTTGTGTGACTAGCAGACTAACATGAGAGAAAATAGCCAAGGGGGCTGAGCTGGTTTGGTGTAACAAGCCAGAAGGCAGCTTATGAAGTCCAGACACTTATTATATAAAATGTTCCAGATCGTACAGTACATTGCCTAATTCCATTCCATACATTATATAACAATGTTCCAGATCGTACAGTACATTGCCTAATTCCATTCCATACATTATATAACAATGTTCCAGATCGTACAGTACATTGCCTAATTCCATTCCATACATTATATAACAATGTTTCAGATCGTACAGTACATTGCCTAATTCCATTCCATACATTATATAACAATGTTCCAGATCGTACAGTACATTGCCTAATTCCATTCCATACATTATATAACAATGTTCCAGATCATACAGTACATTGCCTAATTCCATTCCATACATTATATAACAATGTTTCAGATCGTACAGTACATTGCCTAATTCCATTCCATACATTATATAACAATGTTCCAGATCGTACAGTACATTGCCTAATTCCATTCCATACATTATATAACAATGTTCCAGATCGTACAGTACATTGCCTAATTCCATTCCATACATTATATAACAATGTTCCAGATCGTACAGTACATTGCCTAATTCCATTCCATACATTATATAACAATGTTCCAGATCGTACAGTACATTGCCTAATTCCATTCCATACATTATATAACAATGTTCCAGATCGTACAGTACATTGCCTAATTCCATTCCATACATTATATAACAATGTTTCAGATCATACAGTACATTGCTGTGGGAAGGTAGCCAAAGTGAGGAGACTCAGACGGAAAGTGCAGCAAATGAAATACTGTTAATTAAATAATAATTACCAAACAACAAAAGGGCACGATGGCCAAATAAAAAGAACAAACACCAAACACTATTAACAACACATTCTAAATACAAAATACACACCAATAAACCACTCACTCTCTCACACAGGTCCTGTCACTCTCACAAATACTCACCAACTAACACCCCCAACCACTCCCTTTTATACAGGTGCTGCAGCTAATTGGGCATTTCGCACCTCATCAGCTGCAGCACCTTTCACACATTCCTCACACAAACCCATTCACTCAGATCCACACAGCAGACTCACATCCACTCTAAACACCACAAAACACACAGACAGGCTGAACCCTGTCACACACCTCCCCCCACGTGCACAGCACAACATGGCCTAAACGGCCACCTCCCCCCCTAAATACCCGTTTCTTCTCAAAGTCCAGGGAGAAGAACAGAGGCTCCACTTGGCCCAACTCAGCGACATCTCCGGGCGACGGCAGGCAGATGGCATCCCCGGGCGACGGCAGGCAGCCGACCCTCGGGAGGCGACGGCAGCAGCAGACCCTCGGGAGGCGAACTAGGGAGGGAAGCTCCTGGCTATGAAGGCGGCAGTGGGAGCTCCACTTCTCCCTTGTACCCTGTAACCGGTGGCTCCCCAGGCGCTGCGGAGCAGCAGGAAACCCCAGGCGAAGCAGGAGCTTCAGCAACCCTAGAAGACAAAAAGGAAACACCGGCAACCCCAGGAGACAAAAGGAGACATCGGTAGCCCCAGGCGATGTGGAGAGGCAAGCATCCTTGGGCGGAGCGAGGCAGGCATCCTTGGGCGGAGCGGGCGTGGCCAACAGCGCAGGAACCTCTGGCCAGGGTTGTAGTGGCCAGAGTTCCTCCTCACTGTCAGCCTGTGGAGGCAGCTCCAGCTTCTCTGGTGGTGGAGGTGGGTATAAAAACCTGTTTCCCTCTAGCAGCAGGGCTGGGGCTGGTGTTGCTGCCGGCTCCTCCGACAGCACGGTTAGGGCTGGTGACGCTGCCATTTCCCCTGACAGCAGGGGTGGGGTTGCTGTCGGTTCCTCCAACAGCAGGGCTGGGGTTGCTGCTGGTTCATTCGACAGCAGGGGTAGGGCAGATGGCACTGCCGGGTCCTCCGACAGCGGGGCTGGGTCTGGTGGTTGGCATCTCCGCGGGGCTCCCTTCAGCAGCAAATAAAGGGGCTGCTGTGGAGCACCAGCTTCATGCCCTCGTCCTCACCCAAAAAAATCTGGGGGTTGGGCCTCCCGCTCCTCCCCCTCCAGCTCACAGGACTGTAGCTCCTCCACTTCCGGCTCTTGGGACGGCAGCGACGGCTCCTCCACTTCCGGCTCTGGGGACGGCAGCGACGGCTCCTCCACTTCCGGCTCTTGGGACGGCAGCGACGGCTCCTCCACTTCCGGCTCTTGGGACGGCAGCGACGGCTCCTCCACTTCCGGCTCTTGGGACGGCAGCGACGGCTCCTCCACTTCCAGCTCTTGGGACGGCAGCGACGGCTCCTCCACTTCCGGCTCTTGGGACGGCAGCGACGGCTCCTCCACTTCCGGCTCTTGGGACGGCAGCGACGGCTCCTCCACTTCCTGCTCTTGGGACGGCAGCGACGGCTCCTCCACTTCCGGCTCTTGGGACGGCAGCGACGGCTCCTCCACTTCCGGCTCTTGGGACGGCAGCGACGGCTCCTCCCCTTCCGGCTCTGGGGACGGCAGCGACGGCTCCTCCACTTCCGGCTCTTGGGACGGCAGCGACGGCTCCTCCACTTCCGGCTCTTGGGACGGCAGCGACGGCTCCTCCACTTCCGGCTCTTGGGACGGCAGCGATGGCTCCTCCCCCTCATACTGTGTGGGGCAGATAGCCATGTGTGTCCATATGCCCCTATGCTGCAAGGCTCTTTAAGAAAACCTCCCAGCTGTCATCCCTGACCTCCTCCTGCTGTTGCTGTTCCCTTTGTCGACTTTCTTCTAAAAAATAATTTAAATTTTTTTTTACCCCCACTCTGAGTCTCCAGGGGGCGCTATCCCACTGTGGCAGGGTAGCCAAAGTGAGAAGACTCTGAGATAGAAAGAGCAGCAAAAGAAATACTTTTAATAAAATAATAATTACCAAACAAAACAAAAGGGCATGATGGCCAAATAAAAAGAACAAACACAACAAATTCTAAACACAAAATACACACCAATAAACCATTCACTCTTTCACATAGGTCTTCTCACTCTCACAAATACCCACCAACTAACACTCCCAACCACTCCCTTTTATAAATGTGTTAAATTTGGAAGAAAAAAAACAACACAAAATCAATATGGGTCAGAGTAATGGGCAAAAATTAAAAAGGCATAGTAAAATGGGAAAACCCGGTGGGGTGCAAGACAGACAAAATTGAAATAGTAGAAATTACAAATAAATGCTTCCTAATGCAATTTGTCAAGGCACCAACTATTTGGGGGGGGGGGGGGGGGGGTGGTGGTATGTCTTGATTTTGTCTTTTCAAATAATGAAGACAGAATAACCAAAATAGATCAGGTTACACCACAACATGGTCTCATTTTTAAAACCCAAAAAAGAATGACTAAAGCTAAGGCAAACTATGAAGATATGAAACAGAGACTAAGAGAAGTAGATTGGAGTAAAATAGAGAAAACATCCACAGAAAAAGGATGGCTGTTCTTCAAAAATGTAGTACTAGAGACTCAAAACACATATATCCCAAAAATAGACAAATCAAAATCTAAAACAAAATGGCCAAAAAGGTTTAATAGATCAATTAAAAAAAAATATCCAGAGAAAAAAGGCACTTCACAGAACATTTAGAAGAGACCAAGAACAAAGTACACACAAAGAGTATTTGCAACTGCAAGTCAAAAAGGAAGTTAGAAAGGCCAAGAGAGAGATAGAAATGAACATTGCTAAGGGAGCTAAAACCAATTCCAAAATGTTTTTCCAATATTACAACAGCAAGAGAACATTCAAAGAGGAGGTTAAATGTCTAAGAGATACAAGCTGCCAAATCATAGACGAAGACAAAAAATAGCAAATATATTAAATTATTACTTTTAGCAAGTTTTTACAAAGGAGGATACGGGCAACATGCCCCACATGTCATCCAGTTCCTATCCAGTTTTAAATAACTTTAGCATAACTGAGGCAGAAGTGTTAAAGGGACTAGGAGCTCTTAGAAAAAACAAATCCCCTGGGCCAGATGAGATCCTCCCAATAGTACTCAAATAAATGAAAGAAGTTATTTACAAACCGCTAACCAAGATCATGCAACAGTCTCTTGACACAGGGGTGGTACTGACAGACTGGAGAATTGCAAACGTAATACCGATCCACAAAAAGGGAAACAAAACTGAACCAGGTAACTACAGACCAATAAGCCTGACTTCTATTATATGCAAACTTATGGAAAATATAATAAGATCCAAAATGTAAAATTACCTATACGGTAACAGTATCCTGGGAGACAGTCAGCATGGTTTTAGGAAGGGGAGATCATGTCTAACTAACATGCTTGATTTTTTTGAGGATGCAACATCAATAATGGATAATTTCAAAGCATATGACATGGTTTATTTAGATTTCCAGAAAGCTTTTGACAAAGATTAATTCACAAACTGAACGCAGTAGGGATTCAAGGAAATGCATGCACATGGATTAGGGGGTGGTTAATATGTAGAAATTATCTAGACAGCATTCAGAAATGGGCAGACACATGGCAAATGACATTTAATATTGAAAAGTGTAAGGTAGTGCACACAGGCAATACAAATGTCAATTATAAATGCCATATGGGAGATTGTGAAATTGAAGAAGGAATCTATGAAAAAGATCTAGGCGTTTATGTTGACTTAGAAATGTCTTCATCTAAAAAGACAATGTGGGAAAGCTATAAAAAAGGTACCACAACTGAAATACTTGGCTGACACACTACCTCCCAGGGGCCAGGTACAGCACTTCCACCTGTCCCAAACACTATAGCAATCTATCCATGGGATTACAGGCACCACCTGTCCCAAACACTATAGCGATCTATCCACGGGATTACACAAGTGTATATATCACAAGTCATTTCCTGGACCAGGTCTTGGGATGTGTTAATAAAAAGTAAATAAAAAATAATAAAAGTATTTTAAAAAGTGTATTATCATATAATAAATGAACAAGTATTTTTCTGTGTAACACTAACTACAGATTATGGAAAAGTGTACATGCCTTGTTATGGTACTCAATCAATGTAATCTGTCAAAGCAATATTTGTTGAATTTTGTTAATAAACATCCATTCTGAGGCTTTTGCTTTGTTTTGTTTGTGTACTACAAGCTGTGGTGTTACGTCATCAACAGGGCGTAGATACAGTAGTGGCAGAGCTCCTCCTTGTGGTTAATAAATATTATTGCAGCTTCACAAAGTTACATAGTGATGCTGTAGAACACGTAGGACACCAACCCCAGTTACAACCACAGTGGCACATACGATTCTTTTTTTTGCAACAAGAGTGTTTCCTATAAAAAATGTTAACAACAAAACTGGGAAAAAAGGCGTATACACTATAAAGTAGTTTGTTTGTTTTTTTATGGTATTTAAAACCACATTTTCCTGTGATTTGCAGCTTTAAATGAGAATGCATAATTTTCAATTGAGAAATTCTGTCGACTCATTCAGATTGGCCAGGTTTACTCCGCCAAAAGAAAGTTTGCGTACTGGTCCTCATGAGCACCCGTACACAGGGGAAAATGACAAAAACAAAAACAGAGCCGCTCGGCACAGACGCGTGTAAAGGGAAACCTCGGCTCTCAAGAGTGACTGAAGAACGGCTTGCAGGTAAGAAGAAAAGACACTTATACAAGGCGTGTCCATTTTAAACTCTTGGCACAGACAAGTATTTAGCTGTGTTCATATTAATACAAACTGTGTATAGTAACAAAATACCTTCACATGTTATTATCACTGTTTAGAATGGACTGTCATTTAAACATCGATATCGTTTTTATATCAGAATGTATTTAGAATTGTATATACGTACTGTATCACATTCTGGTGAATGTACAATAATAAAAAAAAACACACACAAAAAACTGCATTTGCATTCATTTATTGCCACACAGTAATGATCACTAACTAACTAGCCTCGTGTGTACTGTACACAATGTGTAACTAATAGTGTAAACCTGTACTATAGTACTTATTAGTATGCCTAGTTTAGGGGGAGAATCCCAGTTGAAATACATGGCTACAGCCAGGCCCAGTCTTATATAGCAAAGTCCGGTTAGAAATGCCTCCATTGGATTATAATAATATAAAAGATGGAATTGTACAATTATATACACAAATACAGTTTATTCTGACAGAGTAACGGCACAGAATCGTCCTCTGCACTAATAAGAACATGTATTGCGCAGGATCCCTGTTAGGTTTTGGAATTCCCCCTGCACAAACGCACTCCATTGTTTTGCTTTCATTCTGGACAGAGCTGAATTGCACAGCCCAAGCACCGGTCACTGCATCTCACCAATTCCTGTTTTTCAATTCCAATTCCTGTTTAAAACAATTCCCAGTATTCTGTTTAAATTAGCTTTTTCAGAATCACTGCGTGCGTTCACTTTGCAGACTTTAGTCATTCTGCGCAGAAACCGATCAAGTTCGCCGTGTGCTTGACCTCAGCTTGATATCAGACGTCACGCAGACACGGGCTGTAGCGGCTGCACAGATCACGGAGCTTCTGAAAGCGTCAGCGCTGACTGACAGAGAAGGGCATCACTCAGCCTGCTACTGCCATCTAGTCAGGGAGTGTGACTATGACAAAATCGCCTTCCAGTCATGTCATGTTTTGTTTTTCATGAGTGACATACTAGATACCGAAACCCTTTATACCCCTTATCACTGCCTATACAAATGCCATTGATATTACAGTTCCTGAAGCTGTCATTGCAAATGACTGAAAGGTGCTGTGTATGTCCTCGTTATTACAAGTTACATGTATGTTTAAATTCGTAAACAGATTCGTAATAAAACATTGTATGTGAATGTTTTCCACTACCCTTGTTTGCTCTGCCAGCATAGATTATGCATAAGGACAATTAGTGCAACAGTTTAGTACTTGTGATTGTAGAATAGATATGGCTATTGTTGAACTCAATATCACATATTATTATCTGTTTATTTAGCAGACGCCTTTATCCAAGGCGACTTACAGAGACTAGGGGGTGTGAACTATGCATCAGCTGCAGCGTCATTTACAACGTCTCACTCAAAAGACAGAGCACAAGGAGGTTAAGTGACTTGCACAGTGATCAGTGTCCGAGTCGGGATTTGATCAGACCTCCTGGTTACAGCCCCTTTTCTTTAATCACTGGACCTTACAGCCTCCATGTATATATGTGTATTGTACTAAAGATGACTGAGTGAATGAAATAAGGTTCCCACGTATCTTTGTCTTACTACATACAATGGGCATGGCTGATATGCAATTGTAACAGCACCCCACTTCACCCTCACAGTCTGCTCTTCTGCAGTTTCCGTAACAATGCAATCAGACCATGAGGTCAGCCGCAGACTGGCTGCAATCAAGCCGCTAAACAAGTATCGTGAACCCACTGTTAGTCAATTAAACTGTTTTCAAATGAAGGCAGCTGAACAATCACAACAGTTAGTATGTCTCTAAAATATCAATTACAATTCCTTCAAAGGAGATGGAATTGATTTGAAAAAGGAATTGGAATTGACCTCAACCCTGCTTGTGTTCTACAAGGAAAGAACTGGGTATAAACCACAAGCCCATCAAGTAAACCATCACAGAATGTCTTCACCAAAAAGAACTTCCTTTAACAGAGTGAATGTTTGCAGTGGTTTACAGCAAGAGGCCCAGGTTATGTGCTCTGCATTTTGTCTAGGGTTCAATGATTTCTGTTACACAGCAAGTTGTTTTTTTAAATATTATGCTGACAAAATACATTTAAAGTTGTTTTAAAGGACAAATGGCTCACGAAGAGTATCTCCAATCAAAGCTGAAAACATGTCTAAGAAGTGATAATATTCAGCTCTGGAAGGCTCCGTACACAACAGAAAACAATGAAGCTGGACAGCAAGCAATAAAGGTACAGTAATAGTGTTGGATCTTGAGTGAGCCAAATGATACGCGTTTGCTTTTGCTTAGAGCAGCCACACCCATTAGGGCTAAATGGTGCTTGTTAAGCATAGTTAAGAGAGACAGCCCAGCACTGTCACTTTCCCAGTATTCCCGTTAGCCAACAGTGTTCATACCACAGCTATGGACAAACGTTTTGCATCACCCTGTAGAATTACCTGCTGAGTAATGTTACGTTAACATGTTCAATTGCATACCGCCATGTCGTTTTTTATATACTTAACAAAAAACTGACAAATTGAAAAATGTGGCATTTTTCAATTGTCATGAAATACTGTACTACTAAGATGGCTTCCGGTAGACTTTTGCGATATCATTTTGTAGTTTCTAAATAACAGATCTAAATTATCTAAAACATTTTTGTTAGTTATGTCTCGGTCCTAAAATTCTAGGTGATGCAAAACTTTTGACCATAGCTGTAGTATCAGACACCCCCCCCACCCCACCCCATCTCCGGATTTACAGCTGCCACGTGGCTTGTGTATTTGAGGGTCCCTGATCGCCCAGACTGTCCGTCAGGTAATCCACTCGCTTAGATCAACGTACTATTGTCCTTTCTGTATATCCCATTGTCCATTGTTAGTTACAAATCTGTACAATTAAGTCAGGTTCTGCTAAATGTGGATCTCCCGAATTAAGCACAGACTTTGGGACATTCCCAAAGAGTCTTTTGTTATACACACAGTGGAAATAGCCAATTGATATTTTAGGGTACATTGCAGAGCTGGTTGATTTTATAGTATATTGGTACCAGCTTCACTGTAAGCCCACGTGAAACTGGGAACTCTAAGCAAGCACCCCTGCCCACCAGAATGCATCACATTATTTCTGAAATGAATGGAACACTTTAAACAGTATCATACAGCGCAGTAACAAGCCACTTAGTTGCAAGCACAGTACTAGCGGTGAATGTTATTGCACCAGGTCATTGCATTCTATTGTACTCAGCTGCCTTTCAAAGAAATTGCCTTTGCCTTCGCACTTGCTTTAAAATGATCCAAAACTGCTGTCACTTAAAATGTCCATTTCAAGCCCTGCTCTGTATTATTTTTATTTTTTATTCATAGGAGCTTGCTGAGAAATATGCACCTAGCCTTAATCTTAATGCCACTGAAGTTGAGAGTGCATTGGAGGCTGTTAGGTCATTGACAGTCAAGCGAGGGAAAGCAAATGAGACGTACAAGACAAAAGGTGTTGCTACACTGGAGATTGCATTGCCCAAGAAATACAAGCAGGTACGCAACAGTGGATATGAGTGGATTGGTATCCCCTATGGTGGTGCATGTTTGTGAATGCCAGTTTCATAATGGCTTGGTATCCCCTGTATTGGTGTATGTTTGCAAATGCCATTTTCATGTCATTCCTTATGCCTACAGGGATCTCAAAGACACTACTTGAAAACAAAGCTTGACATTACCAGCAATCAGCTGATGGCTATGTAAGTACATGGCATTGTGTTTTACTTAATGTTTTCAGTATTCTGTACATGAAAATAAAGTTAATTTAATATTTGGTGTTTTAATTGATTAATCACACCTGTGGGCTTTGATCAATCAGAACATTATTCATTGATTAAGCTTGTCTACGCACTGTGTGAAAAAGATATCTTAAAAAATGTCAGAGGGTACTTCTAAAGACCTTGGCAAAAGGACAACTGGAAGGTATGCCCAGTATTTCACAATATCTCCGCATGAAGTAACAGACTGCAGCTTGCAACATTTCCTCGTCGGTGCTTTCCTTTCATGGCAGTATTACAGGTTTATCTTAATGGCAAGTACATTGATTTTTCTTATTACTCAGCATATTTCTTTCAAGAGGTAGAAAATTAAGTTATTGTACTTTTTCTTCAGCAAACTAAAATAAAACAGCACGCAATAAATGATATTTCTCTTCAGCTAACCTAATAAAATAGCTCTCAGTAAGTTACGTGTTAGTCTGGAATTTGAAATCTTACGGTGCTCCAGAAACAGGTGTATTAAACCCAGTATTCCAGGTTGTAGTGCAGCAGGTCAGTTACCATATTCAAGTTACAATCCACACACAAGGTGTTTTTAATCTTTTTATTTTAAGCATGTCAGTAGGCTCAAAGAAACGCAAACAGGCATTACAGCTCAAAAGAAAATGTCACTAAAATTGATTATTGGTAATTGTCTTTCAGTACAGTTAATTGATTGTAGATTGGATAATAAATTGATCAATATAAAATATCAAGATTCAAATCCCTATTTAATATACATTTTATGCATGTTAAAGTGTTAGAATCAAAAGGTAAATGATCTGAAGACCTTTGCAATTCAATCTGTGGTCATGTCTTTGTAGGATATCAGAAGAATTTGGAGTCGGGCCTAACATGAAGTTAATTTTAAGCGGCAAAACAGTGGAGGCTGGTAAGAGTGTGTCTGAGGGGCAGGGGACACAATTACATTACATACAATTATCATTGTTGGAATATTTCAGAGATGAATCCTCATTAAATGCAATATCATCGGATGGGTTTCTAGCTTTCAGTTACAGTCCACTGTTAGTTTATGTCTTTGGCTGATTCCTGTCGTCATGACAATAAGAATTCATGATATGATCAAGGTTTTCACTGCGTTTTTTGGATATCCTCTTAACAAGAAGTTACTGTAATCCGTGTGTCACTCGCTCCCTCGCTGGGGTGGTAGTTTTGTAACATGGTCAGTTGTCCACTGAACGTTGTTTTGGTTAGGTAGTATGGGTACCCTAGTGAGTTGCAAAGTGAAAACTAGTTTGTGTGTGAGATTAAAATCTTCTGACCCCATTGATAAGACGTTGAACCACCCAACCTCAATGGAACATTACTCTTGTGCCATCTTAACTGTTTTCATTTTTTATTTGTTGTTTTTTTGCAGGTAAAACTCTTGAAGAGCAGGGTGTAAAACACAATTCAAAGATTATGGTTTTGTGTCTGAAGGAAAGTGAGGAGGACAAACAGAAAATGGCTGGGGAAGAAAAACAATACCAAATTAAAAACGAGACCATAACAAGAACTCAAAAAGGCTTTGAGATCCTGTCTGAGAGAGGTGTGGGTTCATCCTGGACTGTAGTATAAATGGCTTTAATCACACTTAGTTCAACTGCATTGTTGGGGTTGTATTTACCTGGTAGGGGCTGGATTGGTGCAGTTTCTGAGTAAAAAAGTGTCTATTTGTGCTCTGAGTGGCTGGAAAGAATCTCATAATGAGTTTTGTTCATATTTTATTTTAAAAGGCATTTAAAAAATATATATATATATATATATAGTTTTTCTTTAATAATAACAGTAGTGTGCAAATGTATTAGAGCACCTCGATTTGTCATTTATATCCTTTATATACCTACCTGCATGAAAACCTGGGTGTAAGAATTTACATTTTTGGTCTGTAATTGGTGATATAGAAACGATAAGCACTCTTGTGTGAAAATGTTAAACCACTTTGTGCTTTAATTGTGCCTCTTAAACAACTTCTAAAAAGTCTCCTGTATTTTACAGCGTGTGGCTATGTGCTCCTTTTCTCTTACCGTTTTGTTTGGCCTATCGAAGTCATCAGTTAGATGATGGCTAATTTGCCTATATGCACAACAGAAGCAATGAGGGGTTCTTCTAAATGTGCACACTACTGTAGCTGTTAAGCATCAACCCTAGGCAAATACCATGTAAAATACTGTCCTCCATCACCTTGCCATAAACTGGATTTGGATAATAGTAATTCTTAGGATAGGGTGTCAACCCATCCAAAAGAACCTGCAACGATGGTTGAAAAGCAAGACATGCAAGCCCCTAGAATGGCAGATTGAATCAAGAACTAACGACGCGTGATCTTTCTGTTCTATTTGAGTATGGCCAGTAACCTCGAGTGTGCAAATGGAAATTCACAATATAATTTTCTTCACAGATGGAAGTATGGATCCATATTCCACTCCGTTTTTGGAAATCGCTGATCAGAAGGGAAACCCCATTAAAATTCCACCAGCAGAGAGGAAGGTATGTCTCAAACCGCTGAGGTCAATTCATCCCTATATTACTCAATTCTAAATGTTAGCTTGACTGGACAAAACTTGGTTCAGGTACTTGAAAACGTTACTGTTATGTCCTTCATTCATTACAACCTGTTTTTAATAATGCTGTTTCTCGGTGCCAATCGGCATTGCAAATAACCAACAATTGCCATCACAAGAAACGTGGAAGTCTGCATGAATATCATCCTTATACAAATCTGTAACGGGTTTGAAAATAAAATGGAACGCAGTGGATGAGAGGCTGGCAGAGAGGAGCTGTAGTAGGGCCTGCTTTAGTGGAAATAGACGGGCGTGGCTCCACAGGGGCTGTTCCCACCTGCTTTACTGGAGATAGACAGGCGCGGCTCCACAGGGGCTGTTCCCACCTGCTTTACTGGAAATAGACAGGCGCGGCTCCACAGGGGCTATTCCCTCTCAAGCAAGCACATGGAAAGATGACTTCATGGGTCTCTTTAGTATGACAAGGCTTTCTGATACTTTGCTAAAGTATTGGATACTCTGGAACTGTTCTGAGCTGACTGGCTAGTATAAAATATGTGTTTTCTTATTTTTTGTTTCTAGGCTCTTATCTTGGCCATGGGACTTCATGAGAAAGGAAGAGCCCTTCTGAAGAAGAAGGATTATGAGACGTCATTGTGTCTTTTACTGCAAGCAGATGAACAGTTTAGGTATAAACCAGTGCAGGCACATGGAGAGGGGTTTCAGCATGCCATAATAAGAGCAGGTTACAGTGAAGTGAAATCTGAAACTTAAATAGGAGGCTGGTGTAAAGTGTAAAAAAACAATTATATTGTGTGAAAAATGTGTTATCGGCCACACTCTCACCGTATCATTTAAAAGCTGGACATGACCACTGTTATTAATATCAAACTTTATAAAAGAACAAACAAACAAAACGATGCATTTCAGCACGTCCGTGCCTTCGTCAGGTTGCATCTGAACTACCTACAATTGCATATAAAAGGGCAGTTCAGGCTCTCAATCAATTAACAAGTCCTTACTGAAATTCATATTGCATCATCAATTATTCATTCAGTCATTCAAACAAGTAACAGACATGATTTGATGTACATTCTTATAGATACAGAAAAAGATTTGAAACACAAAATACACAATTATATCATTTCTTACAAATACCACTTATTTTATATGAATTGTTATTAGTTAATTAGAAGCCTGTTATTACAAATAAGGACTGAGGTCCAGTGCTTCATTAAGAGGTGCGTGCGTGCGTGCGTGCGTGCGTGTGTGTGAAAAATGAATGGAGATTTTTGCAAAATCAGCACAGTTACCGTGTTCAGCATGCAGAGTGTGACGGACTGTGGTTCAGTTAAATAGTAAGAGAAGTATGTCATTTAAATACTTCTGTCATACTGGATACAATACTTTGCAGAACACTGATTCTGTCCAGGTAACATTTTAAAAGTAGGTGCATTATATTCATAGGGAGGGACTACATGGGCATTTTAATAGAAATTAATTGGAGCAACAGTGTGTTGAGCCACAAATGTTACCTGACAGTGCAGTGAATGGGTTGTGTAAATGTGCATATGCACCAGCACTATGTAGTAATCTTCAGTTTTGCTTTTTTATTTTTTAAATCTTTCAAAACTAAGTTAGCGGCATGGAATTCAAATTGAGCCTGAAATTGCAAAAACAAGTGTTGTAGTCGTGGCAAACTGTTTTCTGAGCGCCTCTGGGTTTTGCTCTTATTTCACAGCTCAATTCACAGTTCTTGTTTTTCAGTGTATTGGTGGCTGCTTAGGTATTCTTTTTAACCTATAAAGTGCCATTGACCTAATTTGAGGACAGGCTACATTGTATTTTTTTGGAGTATTATTAACTGGCATCTACCCATGATTTACATTTTCTCTTTAACTGTGTTGCTGTGATAACGTATTCTCATTTTGTTAAACACAGAAGTTAGGTCTAAAGGAACCTGTTAATTCTGCAAAAATAGCCCATCAGATGCTTTTATGACACCTCAACATAAAGTTAGAAACTGAAGCCTAGAAAGTATGAATTTCTTGGTGGTGTTCTCTCCACAGTGATCACAAAGTGGCTCCATTTTCATTGTGTTAAACTTCATAGCCGGTGTGAAATTCCACTGCTCCGATTACAGGCATGTGTAACTTGACTGTCCTCAGAATAGGATGAAGCAGTTTGTAGCCAAAGTGAAGCATTTAAAAAAATTAAGTCTGTTAAAAAATATTGATTTAAAATATATCAAATGGCATAAATACAGCTTATGTTCAGATTTTTTATTTATCTATTTATTTTTTTAATATAAAAATGTATTTGGTACTTTTAAAGATTGTGTGTGAATTTTTAAATCTTTTTTCTACATTTTGTATGTTTTGTTAAATAAACGTCAAGAATTGTTTATTTCATTTCTTTTTTTTCCTCCCCTGTTGTCCAGTAAATGCAGTTCTCAGTTGCTGAACACCGTGGATAACTATGCAGTCCTTCAGCTGGATATTGTGTGGTGCTACCGCGCGCTTGAGAACCTGGAATACCTTCAGAATGCAAAAGAACGATTGCAAGAAGCTGAAAACTGTTTCCTTAAATGCTATGGCAAGGAACAGACACGACTTTTACAAATAAAGGTACGGGTGAGGTTTGCTGTCATTTAAAATCTAATCAAACACGTGAAGTCTTTTTTGTTTGCTGATTCCTACGTATGCACGGTCTTATTTAGATAAGGAGAAATGTGTAGGGATTGAGATTTACTACAGGGAGGCGATGCAATACTATTTCATGACACTACT
This sequence comes from Polyodon spathula, assembly GCF_017654505.1. Lineage (NCBI taxonomy): Eukaryota > Metazoa > Chordata > Actinopteri > Acipenseriformes > Polyodontidae > Polyodon > Polyodon spathula. The sequence goes on from NC_054537.1 coordinate 1,896,204, forward strand.
AACACATGTAACACATCGAATATCTCTTTGTATTCACTAAATGAATAATGTTTTTTTTTTACTGTGGCGGATGAATTGCAGTGTTCCAAATCTCATTGCATTGCTAAACCGATACAGAGTTCGATCAAGGAAAATCATTCTCAGAGTCCAGTTGTTTAATTTCTTATCCATATGTTGCAGGGATGGAAATAAGGCTCTTATTGCATAGCAATAAGGAATAACTACAGCTCATAGAGTATCCTGGAATAACTGCAATTCATAGAGTATCCTGGAATAACTGCAATTCAGAGTATCCTGGAATAACTGCAATTCATAGAGTATCCTGGAATAACTGCAGTTCAGGGTATCCTGGAATAACTGCAGTTCAGGGTATCCTGGAATAACGGGACACACTGAAGCGCTACACTTGAGTATTCATATTCTCCCACAGTATACGTGGATGAATGCTTTACAATCCCTTGTTTATACACAGGGAAATTCAGGGAGGGAGGAAGTGCTGTTCCTGAGACTTTACCTCCTCCAGGGGGTTTTATTCTTCCTTCAAGGTGAAGAGAAACTAGCTGCTGAGAAAGTCGTGAAGGTAAGTCTTTCAAGTCCCTGTTTAGAATCGCAGTATGTCCTACGCCTGGTGAAGATGCAGTGCTCTTGTTGAATTGCCTGTGTGTAATTCAGTTAAATGCTGTTAATTAAAACGTTCATGTAAATTAATCATAATGGATACCTATACAGACAGATCAAGTTCCAATAGTTAAACCATTATAAAAGTGAAATGTCATTTATATATTTTAATTGCAGCTGTAATTTCTTTAGAATGTCATGCATTACCACATTCTGGGAATTTCACCAGCTTTCCGATGCATTTCCACAGCACTGATTGCATCTCATTTTCAGATACAGTCTAACTTCACTATAACGAACCACTTTTTCTAATGATCCAAGCAACAGAACCTCAGAGTGGCGAGCAGGAGATCAAATATTTTCAACATTAGCCGCGCGCGGGTACGTCACGCTGGGGGGGGGGGGGGGGGGGGGGGAGGGGAGGGGGGGGGGGGGGGGGGGGGGGGGGGGAGGGGGGGGGGAGGGGAGGGAGGGGGGGGGGGGGGGGGGGGGGGGGGGGGGGGGGGGGGGGGGGGAAATTTCCCAGAGCTGTATAATACAACATCTGCCTTCATCAAACCGGAGCTCCTGTATCAGCCCTTGATATTCGCTGTACCCTTCTTTTCTTGAGGATGTCATGGACCCACAGCGAGCTTACATTTTTTTCTTTCTCCGGTAGAGCAGGGCGATCGCAATGATCTTTTCTTGTTTGCTGTTCATTGTTCCAGGTATTGTAGTATTAGATGCACAGTACCACTGATTGTTACTGCGTTTACAGTCAGGCCCGTCCCTCCAAAGGTTTGGTATGATGGGGTGGCAGTAGTTGCATTTTTTAATTGTGTGTATACGATAATGCTCAATAACATCAATGCATAATGATGCCTTTAACTCACTCTCTCTTTGCCTATACCCAGCAAACCAGACACAACTCACAAAGAAAATATCTCCATTTGTAAAAGCGCCATGTTTTTATTTGATTTTAAACGACACAATTGCCTGATATTTTGGGAAATTGTGGAGGGATTATGATGGTGTGTGTGGCGGGGTTAAAATTAGTGTTTATAAAAATAAATATATGTTTTTGCTTAGTGTTTATATATATATATATATATATATATATATATATATATATATATATATATATATATATATATATATATATAGCGAAGCTTTGTGTCTTTCTGTATAAAAACAGTTTGCCCTTCCCGCTGGCGTTTACTGTTTGCTTGTACATGCAGCCGGGACGTAACAGCAGACTGCCACTGCTATTCCCCTGCCGCGTTCGGTGTGAACGGTGCTCTGCGGCGACTGCGGGGCGACGCACAAGGAGGTGTGAATGGCCCTTGACACTGAACTTTCTCCAGTGTGAATGTGTTACTCTCTCAGTGGAAAAAGACCTTGGTGGGCTAATTCGAAGATAAGGCTTATTCAATCTACTGTAGTGTGAATCATGTGTGACGGATGCAGCCATTACCATCGTCACACAAACTGCAACCATGGCAACATGCATGAGGCGGTAACAAGATTGAAATGCCGTGCATTAGAACATAAGAACATAAGAAAGTTTACAAACAAGAGGAGGCCATTCGGCCCATCTTGCTCATTTTTGTTAGTAGCTTATTGATCCCAGAATCTCATCAAGCAGCTTCTTGAAGGATTCCAGGGTGTCAGCTTCAACAACATTACTGGGGAGTTGATTCCAGACCCTCACAATTCTCTGTATAAAAAAGTGCCTCCTATTTTCTGTTCTGAATGCCCCTTAGTCTAATCTCCATTTGTGACCCCTGGTCCCACGTAGTCTTCTTTGTTCAAGACTGAACAGTTTCAATTCTTTTAGCCTGTCTGCATATGACATGCCTTTTAAGCCCGGAAAAATTCTGGTCAGCAGCAATATCTTTTTTATAGCGAGGTGACCAGAACTGCACACAATATTCAAGATGAGGTCTTACTAGTGCATTGTACAGTTTTAACATTACTTCCCTTGATTTAAATTCAACACTTTTCACAATGTATCCGAGCATCTTGTTAGCCTTTTTTATAGCTTCACCACATTGTCTAGATGAAGACATTTCTGAGTCAACAAAAACTTCTAGGTCTTTTTCATAGATTCCTTCTCCAATTTCAGTACCTCCCATATGATATTTATAATGTACATCTTTATTTCCTGCGTGCAGTACCTTACACTTTTCTCTATTAAATGTCATTTGCCATGTGTCTGCCCAGTTCTGCATCTTGTCTAGATCATTTTGAATGACCTTTGCTGCTGCAACAGTGTTTGCCACTCCTCCTACTTTTGTGTCGTCTGCAAATTTAACAAGTTTGCTTACTATACCAGAATCTAAATCATTAATGTAGATTAGGAATAGCAGAGGACCTAATAGTGATCCCTGTGGTACACCACTGGTTACCACACTCCATTCTGAGGTTTTTCCTCTAATCAGTACTTTCTGTTTTCTACATGTTAACCACTCCCTAATCCATGTACATGTGTTTCCTTGAATCCCAACTGCGTTCATTTTGAGAATTAATCTTTTGTGCGGGACTTTGTCAAAAGCTTTCTGGAAATCTAAATAAACCATGTCATATGCTTTGCAATTATCTATTATCGATGTTGCATCCTCAAAAAAATCAAGCAAGTTAGTTAGACACGATCTCCCTTTCCTAAAACCATGTTGACTGTCTCCCAGGACCCTGTTACCATATAGGTAATTTTCCATTTTGGATCTTATTATAGTTTCCATAAGTTTGCATATAATAGAAGTCAGGCTTACTGGTCTGTAGTTACCTGGTTCAGTTTTGTTTCCCTTTTTGTGGATCGGTATTACGTTTGCAATTTTCCAGTCTGTCGGTACCACCCCTGTGTCAAGAGACTGCTGCATGATCTTGGTTAGCGGTTTGTAAATTACTTCTTTCATTTCTTTGAGTACTACTGGGAGGATCTCATCCGGCCCAGGGGATTTGTTTATTTTAAGAGCTCCTAGTCCCTTTAACACTTCTGCCTCAGTTATGCTAAAGTTATTTAAAACTGGATAGGAACTGGATGACATGTGGGGCATGTTGTCAGTATCTTCCTTTGTAAAAACTTGTGAAAAGTAATCATTTAATATATTTGCTATTTTTTTTTCTTCATCTACGATTTTGCCATTTGTATCTCTTAAACATTTAATCTCCTCTTTGAATGTTCTCTTGCTGTTGTAATATTGGAAAAACATTTTGGAATTGGTTTTAGCTCCCTTAGCAATGTTCATTTCTATTTCTCTCTTGGCCTTTCTAACTTCCTTTTTGACTTGCGTTTGCAGTTCTGTGTACTCTTTCTGCGTACTTTCTTTTTGGTCCTTTTTTAATGCTCTGTAAAGTGCCTTTTTTCGCTGAATATTTTTTTTTTTTAATTGATCTATTAAACCATTTTGGCAATTTTAGTTTTACATTTAGATTTGTCTACTTTAGGGATGTAATTGTTTTGCGCCTCTAGTACTACATTTTTGAAGAACAACCATCCTTCTTCTGTGGGTGTTTTCTCTATTTTACTCCAATCTACTTCTGTTAGTCTCTGTTTCATACCTTCATAGTTTGCTTTTCTAAAATTGTAAACCTTAGCTTTAGTCATTACTTTTGGGGATTTAAAAAACACTTCAAATGAGACCATGTTGTGGTCTGAGTTTGCTAGTGGTTCTCTGACCTCTGTTTTAGTTATTCTATCTTCGTTATTTGAAAAGACTAAATCAAGGCATGCCTCCCCTCTAGTCGGTGCCTTGACAAATTGTGTTAGGAAGCAGTCATTTGTCATTTCCACCATTTCTATTTCATCCTTCGTGCTACCCACCGGGTTTTCCCATTTTATTTGGGGGAAGTTGAAATCCCCCATTAGTATGGCTTCTCCTTTGCTACATGCATTTCTAATGTCATTGTATAACAGATTATTTTGCTCACCTTCTGAATATGGCGGTCTGTAGCATGCTCCTATTTATTATGCCCTTTGAATTTTTGTCCGTTATTCTGACCCATATTGATTCGGTTTTATTTTCTTTGTCCAGGTTTAACACCTGGGCTTCAAGACTGTTTCTTATGTATAGCACTACCCCTCCTCCTCTTCTGTCCTGCCTGTCTTTCCTATACAGTGTATACCCACAAATATTATATTCGTCCCCATCACTCTCAGACAACCAAGTTTCAGTAACACCTATCACATCATAGTTACCTGTTAGTGCAGTAGCTTCAAGTTCTAGAATTTTGTTTCTGATACTTCTAGCATTTAGATAAATACATTTAATGGTTGTCTTACCTGAGTTGTTGTTCTTCTTTTGATGCAATCTCCCTTCTGTTTTTTTGTTGATTTCTCCCCCCTTCATTTCTAGTTTAAATGCTTCTGAACCTGCTCGAGGATCTTTTCTCCAAGAAGACTGGTTCCCTTGTTATTTAAGTGCAGTCCGTCCCGTCTATACAGATAGTCCTCGTTGTAGAATGTGGTCCAATGATCAAGATAGGTGAAGCCTTCCAGTGTGCACCACATCTTCAGCCATGCGTTTTGATTAATTATTTCCAGCTGTCCATATGGTCCTTTGCAAGGTGCCGGTAGTATACCAGAAAATACCACAGTTTTGGTTTTCTCTTTTAATTTCCTTCCTAGCTCTCTGAATTTGTTTTGCAGGGATTTTGGTCTGTCTCTTCCAATGTTGTTTGTACCGATGTGGACGACTACTACCGGGTCGTCTCCTGTTCGTTCTAGGAGCCTGTCCACGTTTTCAGTGATGTGCTTGACCGAGGCTCCCGGAAGGCAGCACACTGTTGTAGTAAGGGGGTCCAAACTGCGAACTGAACTTGCTGTGTTTCTCAATATGGAGTCCCCAACAATCATGACCTCCCTTCTTTTTGCTGTCTGGTCACCACTGTCAATGGGGTCCTGGATGTTGTTCCTTTCATTCTCTTGTTGTTGGTTCTGCTCATCCAAATTCTGAAGTGACTCAAATCTGTTGGTTGTTTTGATTTCTGGTGGTTGTGTTTGACAAAGTTTCTTTTTTTCCCTGCTTCTGCCTACCTGAACCCAGCTGTTCTGACCTTCTATCTCCCTAGTGGCTTTCAGTCTGTTAGGGGTGATGCAGACTTCCATGAATTGTGGGTGTGCCAGTTCCTCAAGATCCTGTTGCTGTCGCACTTCTTCCAGCTCCATTTCTAGCATATTTACTAGTTTATGCAAATCCTGGATCGTGCGGCACTTTACGCACACTTGGTTTAGCTCCGCTGGGTTTTCTCGGATTTCCCACATCAAGCAGGTGTCACAGATTACTGGCTTGAAGACCATGTTGAGGTTTTTTTTTTTTTTTTTTTTTTTTTTGAATTTTAGTTTCTTCTGCAGCTGTCAGCCTGCTTTCAACCTGTTTCTAAACTGCTCTGTACTTTTCCACGCCTGTACTTCTCCCACTCGCTGTCGCTGGGAAGACTGCCTCGTTTAACTGCGTTGTTCTGCTGTGCTGTTGGCTCCTCCCCTCGCCCGTGTCTCAGAACGGCGCTGAATTTGAATCAGCTGCTCCGAGTTTCAGCTTGTTTGTTATCAGAAAAACACACGCGGCTGTTTGACTTTGCGCTGCTGCTGTGTTTCCCCAATGTCTTCTGTTTTCTGATTAAAGCAATTAAAGATGCAATTTCTCCTTACTGCTTCTAAACTGCTCTGTACTTTTCCAAGCCTGTACTTCCCCCACTCGCTGTCGCTGGGAGAAAAGCACAAAAAATATGAAGCAATCTACGCTGGATATGTTTTTCAAGAGAAAGGGCTCGTAATTAGTAGGGGTGCAACAATTTATCAATGCATCGATTATTGATCATCTGTCCTTAAGTTTTACCGAGCTTCAGTTACATTTTGGTGAGTGGATGCATCGTATTAGTACCCGTTTTAAGTCTCCTGTTGCCGATTTGCATTAAAACCTTGAGTGTGAGTGCGCTGCTTCTAGTGCTAGTACGGTAGATTAGCGCATTGCTAGGATACACACTTCTAGCCTACATTACACGTTGGATAAGACAAATCAGAAGTAGGCCAAATATTCACACTTTATTTATTTATTTATTTATTTATTTTTAATTAAGGCAACACAGTTTTTTTTGTTTGTTTTTTTATCTATTAAATCTACCAGTTACCGTTTGTTTCAAAGCATGTTGTGTTTGGATTATATGGCAATATTATAGAAAAAGAGACTGAATTTAGTACAACAGTTACATTAGTCAGGGTTTGTGAGATTAATTCAAATGCTTTGCTTTGGACATAAAATGTAAACAGTATTGATCCGGACGCATGCATGTTCTTTTCTGTTGTTAAACGCAAGTTCATTCGTTTTTTATAATTGGAAGTGTGCTAATTTGAATGCAAGTCGTCCCTTTTTGTTTAACTATTCTACACAACTGTGTTTTTAGTTATTGGATGCATAAAAAAATAAATAACTAGCGTTTGTTAATTTTGAAAAATAAAACATCAATACATCGATTCTCATTGATAAAAGTCTATACGATAATCGAATACGAAATAAGGGTGCCGACTGCACCTCTAGTAATTAGTAGTGTACTTGTTGTTTTTTCATTTCTTCACTGTTTTCTTTTAAATATACAATTTATATGTAGATCAACGTGAAGTTATCTTGAAAGAACTGCTGTATATTCTATAAAGATGTTCACTTCAATCTGGGTGATTCTTCATTATTCAGCAAATTGCTTGATATAACAAACATTTCTCCAGGTCCCAGGGAGGTTGGTTATAATGAAATTTGTATATGCTTGCTATCTTGAGATGGTTAAAATAATCACTGCCCACTGGCAGCCTTTGTATATAATTCTCATTTACTGTATGCAGGTAATTTGGAAATGTAACAATACTTTTTCAGGTGTAGCTATGGAACACTTGTTGCCAACCACGTTTTGCCATAATGTTTTTTATTGTACTGTAATTTACAGAAAGGTGACAATTTTACATAAAATTGGTTTCTGTAAATCAAGATGTTTTGCTAGATAAATGATTTAAAAATATGTTTTGCTTTTGCATCTCCCTGTTGCAAAGTGGTTAACAGTGTGCAGGTGCAGGAATGCAGCAGTGATCAATGAACAGACAGACAGTGATAATCCAGGTGCAATATTTTATTTGTATAATCTGATGACAAACTGCAGTAAACAATAGCAGTGAGAACAGGCAATACAGCGGTGTGTATTGCACTGTTGTTAATCCCCGGGTTGGTCCTGTAATAATAATAATAATAATAATAATAATAATAGTCCCGTTCCTAAGCACCCACACGTAATGCAAACAAGTCCACAGTGAATGCTAAAGTGCTTGTGGTGTAAATACAGTTATTTGTGAAACAATGTGCAGTGATGTCTGGGTAAGTGCTGGCCCGTGGCGACAGCTCCAGATCGTGTTCAGCCGTCTAATAACAAGAAACAAGTGGTTCCTTAGACACAACAAAACAAAAACAAAACACTCGCGATTACAGCACACGGTCTCCTTCTGGTTCAGCTCTAACAATACAAAGGAACTTCGTTACGCCCCCTTTTGTACCGTCAGTCATGACCCCTGGGTTATGGTTTAGTGTATTGTAGCTCAGCCCCATTTCTAGATGACCGACCTCCTTCTAACTCTGGCAATGAATTGTCTCTGTTCCCTTTACACAGCGCCCTTGCAGTTGGGAGAGAGAGATGTATCACCAAGAATCATTCAGTCTGTCACACTCCCTTATGGAATTTTATGAATATGGCAATATCTTAGGGATTTTGAGATATCAGTTGCACTGTTTTTACAGCAATCTAGTGAAGCACTCTTGTAGGTAGTTTTTTTAATAAATGAATCCTATTCCAGCTGTTTTATTTATAATTACCAGGCAATCTGTGTACTGTTGTAACTGCTGTTTGTTCCCGTTAGGTGGAAGATCTGTACAGGCAGCTATGCGTGGATCCTCATCAGATGACTGAACTGCTGGCTCTCGGGTACACAGAGCAGGAAGCACGTCTGGGTCTGAGGGCTTGTCGAGGAAACATCAACGAAGCTGCCAACCATATTAGCCAAAGAAGAGAGGTATGGTTTAAATATGTTGCAGCCCAGGTCTACAGCATGCGTTTCCATTGGTCTTATGAGAATAGTGATGGCAGAAGACATCCTTTCTGGTCATTGTCAAAATAATTGTACAGTACAATCTACAATGTATATGGTAAAAAATATATTGATTACATGACACCAGAAACCTCAGAACATTCATCCACCAATCAGGAAAGTCACACACACTGCAAACTGATTTTCTATAAAAGACCAATCAAGCTCCTAAACAGGAATGGGGAATACACCTAACAGTCTTATATTAGATATTAGCTTCCGCCAACTTGGCATCTCATTCCTACGTATGCACGGTCTTGTGTGTAGATAATGAGAAATTTGTAGGGATTGAGATGAACTACAGGGAGGCAATGCAATACAATTTCATGACACTCTACTAACACATCTAACGTTTTATTATTAATCATTACAGATCTTAAGTACTGTAATTTTTCTTTGTATTCACTGAGGGAATATTTTAATTGAATGGAAAGGCAAGGGCTGGATGTGAACCGCAGACCATACGCCTCAAAGATGAACGTCTCACCACTGAACTAAACAGCCAGCTCTGCAGTGCAGAGGCGCGCTCACGTCCCACACTGACACCAGCACCATTCACTCATCAGCCGGTCGGAGGAGAGTCCTTACACTGAGTTGTGGATTTGGTCTCTTGTGTTCAGTACTGCACAGGGAAGACGCACTGAGTCACACTCAGACTCCGGGAGTGGAGAAGCTTGTCACTGGCACTCTGTCAAACTCCACTCTAGTTTAGCAAGCCTGGCAGAGGGGGTAATCAGTGGTCTGAACGATTAGATGTGTTGCCCCAGCCTAAAAAACACATCAGTAGGATTCATATTGAATCATCTTTACTTTGCATATGTTTAATCAGTACAGCATGTTGGGAGTCCTTAATCTGGGTATCTTATTCACCCAACAAGGAGTCAGGACAAATGAGCATCAGTGGGGTGAACTAATGTGAATGGTATTGTCTGGTAATATCGAATACATCCTTAAATACTTTACAATCCAGGGATAACAAATTACAGTGCCTTGTACTAAAATTTTTGCTAAAAAACGACAGCGCATTCTTAAATATATATATATATATATATATATATATATATATATATATATATATATATATATATATATATTTATTTATTGTGAAGAATTCGCTGTCGTTTACCAGGTTAAACGTTCTGTTGTGTAAAATAGTTGAACAAATCCAAACAAAAAAGCCGTACTTGCAATGAAACACGCCGGAGCGTGGTTTTATTTGAAAACAAAACAAACAGAAAACAAAACAAAAACCTACCCCTTTCTCAGGTCCTAAACTAAACACTTATTATTTTTTCCCTTTAAACTAAAAGGGGCAGGCTAATTCTGCTTACCCTCAAAACAAAGTCTCCTTTTCCCTTTTTCAGTTCTCCGTTCTCTCACCGTTTCGTCTCTCCTTGGTCTCTCTCTCTCTCTGACCATCTCAGCTTAACCCATTTTAACTGCTGGGCAATCAAGCAATTACATGATTAAGACCAATTGATAATTACTTTTGACAACAGCCTGTTCCCCATGGTCTTAAAACCCATGACCTTATTTCCCAGTTTGTTTATGTTGTCTTCACATTATTTTAGTTTCCTTTGAACCTAACCGTACAACCTTTAGGCAGATGAAGTGTACATTCCTTACAGCCACGGCCTCCCAGCTGACCAATATTGTTCTGGAATGTACATTCCATCACTATATATATATATATATATATATATATATATATATATATATATATATATATATATATATATATATATATATATTATTAGTTCAGAGTGTGAGTCACCCTTCCTATACTACAATAGGTCAGCAGTTTTGAGTGCAGTTGTCTTTCCTTGCCCTGTATACAGGTCTGCAGTGTTCATCTAAATGTGTTTCATATATCTTCTTTCAAGTCTGATATGAATCGGAAGCCAAATTAGATTGGTTTCAAACTCATTCGTGAGCAATTCTTATGTGTTTACTTAATTCTGTAGTAACAATGAGGCCAAATCTAACTGTATAAATACAGAGGTTTGTTTGCGCTCACCTTAACAGAAGTCAAACGCCAGCTGCTACTGTAAGCATGACCAGCAGGTGGTGCAATTGGTCCTTGACATACAGTGGAACCGGAAAAATAATTTAAAAGTGCTGTGTATTGCAGTTACATAAGAAAGTTTACAAACGAGAGGAGGCCATTCGGCCCATCTTGCTTGTTTGGTTGTTAGTAGCTTATTGATCCCAAAATCTCATCAAGCAGCTTCTTGAAGGATCCCAGGGTGTCAGCTTCAACAACATTACTGGGGAGTTGGTTCCAGACCCTCACAATTCTCTGTGTAAAAAAGTGCCTCCTATTTTCTGTTCTGAATGCCCCTTTGTCTAATCTCCATTTGTGACCCCTGGTCCTTGTTTCTTTTTTCAGGCTGAAAAAGTCCCTTGGGTCAACACTGTCAATACCTTTTAGAATTTTGAATGCTTGAATTAGGTCACCACGTAGTCTTCTTTGTTCAAGACTGAACAGATTCAATTCTTTTAGCCTGTCTGCATGTGACATGCCTTTTAAGCCCGGAATAATTCTGGTCGCTTTTCTTTGCACTCTTTCTAGAGCAGCAATATCTTTTTTATAGCAAGGTGACCAGAACTGCACACAATATTCAAGATGAGGTCTTACAAGTGCATTGTACAGTTTTAACATTACTTCCCTTGATTTAAATTCAACACTTTTCACAATGTATCCGAGCATCTTGTTAGCCTTTTTTATAGCTTCCCCACATTGCCTAGATGAAGACATTTCTGAGTCAACAAAAACTCCTAGGTCTTTTTCATAGATTCCTTCTCCAATTTCAATATCTCCCATATGATATTTATAATGTACATTTTTATTTCCTGCGTGCAGTACCTTACACTTTTCTCTATTAAATGTCATTTGCCATGTGTCTGCCCAGTTCTGAATCTTGTCTAGATCATTTTGAATGACCTTTGCTGCTGCAACAGTGTTTGCCACTCCTCCTACTTTTGTGTCGTCTGCAAATTTAACAAGTTTGCTTACTATACCAGAATCTAAATCATTAATGTAGATTAGGAATAGCAGAGGACCTAATACTGATCCCTGTGGTACACCGCTGGTTACCACACTCCATTCTGAGGTTTTTCCTCTAATCAGTACTTTCTGTTTTCTACATGTTAACCACTCCCTAATCCATGTACATGCGTTTCCTTGAATCCCAACTGCGTTCAGTTTGAGAATTAATCTTTTGTGCGGGACTTTGTCAAAAGCTTTCTGGAAATCTAAATAAACCATGTCATATGCTTTGCAATTATCCATTATCAATGTTGTTGCATCCTCAAAAAAATCAAGCAAGTTAGTTAGACACGATCTCCCTTTCCTAAAACCATGTTGACTGTCTCCCAGGACCCTGTTACCATATAGGTAATTTTCCATTTTGGATCTTATTATAGTTTCCATAAGTTTGCATATAATAGAAGTCAGGCTTACTGGTCTGTAGTTACCTGGTTCAGTTTTGTTTCCCTTTTTGTGGATCGGTATTACGTTTGCAATTTTCCAGTCTGTCGGTACCACCCCTGTGTCAAGAGACTGCTGCATGATCTTGGTTAGCGGTTTGTAAATTACTTCTTTCATTTCTTTGAGTACTACTGGGAGGATCTCATCCGGCCCAGGGGATTTGTTTATTTTAAGAGCTCCTAGTCCCTTTAACACTTCTGCCTCAGTTATGCTAAAGTTATTTAAAACTGGATAGGAACTGGATGACATGTGGGGCATGTTGTCAGTATCTTCCTTTGTAAAAACTTGTGAAAAGTAATCATTTAATATATTTGCTATTTTTTTTCTTCATCTATGATTTTGCCATTTGTATCTCTTAAACATTTAATCTCCTCTTTGAATGTTCGCTTGCTGTTGTAATATTGGAAAAACATTTTGGAATTTGTTTTAGCTCCCTTAGCAATGTTCATTTCTATTTCTCTCTTGGCCTTTCTAACTTCCTTTTTGACTTGCGTTTGCAGTTCTGTGTACTCTTTCTGCGTACTTTCTTTTTGGCCCTTTTTTAATGCTCTGTAAAGTGCCTTTTTTCGCTGAATATTTTTTTAAATTGATCTATTAAACCATTTTGGCAATTTAGTTTTACATTTAGATTTGTCTACTTTAGGGATGTAATTGTTTTGCGCCTCTAGTACTACATTTTTGAAGAACAACCATCCTTCTTCTGTGGGTGTTTTCTCTATTTTACTCCAATCTACTTCTGTTAGTCTCTGTTTCATACCTTCATAGTTTGCTTTTCTAAAATTGTAAACCTTAGCTTTAGTCATTACTTTTGGGGATTTAAAAAACACTTCAAATGAGACCATGTTGTGGTCTGAGTTTGCCAGTGGTTCTCTGACCTCTGTTTTAGTTATTCTGTCTTCGTTATTTGAAAAGACTAAATCAAGGCATGCCTCCCCTCTAGTCGGTGCCTTGACAAATTGTGTTAGGAAGCAGTCATTTGTCATTTCCACCATTTCTATTTCATCCTTCGTGCTACCCACCGGGTTTTCCCATTTTATTTGGGGGAAGTTGAAATCCCCCATTAATATGGCTTCTCCTTTGCTACACGCATTTCTAATGTCATTGTATAACAGATTATTTTGCTCACCGTCTGAATCTGGCGGTCTATAGCATGCTCCTATTATTATGCCCTTTGAATTTTTGTCCGTTATTCTGACCCATATTGATTCGGTTTTATTTTCTTTGTCCAGGTTTAACACCTGGGCTTCAAGACTGTTTCTTATGTATAGCGCTACCCCTCCTCCTCTTCTGTCCTGCCTGTCTTTCCTATACAGTGTATACCCACAAATATTATATTCGTCCCCATCACTCTCAGACAACCACATTTCTGTAACACCTATCACATCATAGTTACCTGTTAGTGCAGTAGCTTCAAGTTCTAGAATTTTGTTTCTGATACTTCTAGCATTTAGATAAATACATTTAATGGTTGTCTTACCTGAGTAGTTGTTCTTGTTTTGATGCGGTCTCCCTTCTGTTTTTTTGTTGATTTCTCCCCCCTTCCTTTCTAGTTTAAATGCTTCTGAACCTGCTCGAGGATCTTTTCTCCGAGTAGACTAGTTCCCTTGTTATTTAAATGCAGTCCATCCCGTCTATACAGATAGTCCTCGTTGTAGAATGTGGTCCAATGATCAAGATAGGTGAAGCCTTCCCGTGTGCACCACGTCTTCAGCCATGCGTTTTGATTAATTATTTCCAGCTGTCCATATGGTCCTTTGCAAGGTGCCGGTAGTATACCAGAAAATACCACAGTTTTGGTTTTCTCTTTTAATTTCCTTCCTAGCTCTCTGAATTTGTTTTGCAGGGATTTTGGTCTGTCTCTTCCAATGTTGTTTGTACCGATGTGGACGACTACTACCGGGTCGTCTCCTGTTCGTTCTAGGAGCCTGTCCACGTTCTCAGTGATGTGCTTGACCGAGGCTCCCGGAAGGCAGTACACTGTTGTAGTAAGGGGGTCCAAACTGCGAATTGAACTTGCTGTGTTTCTCAATATGGCGTCCCCAACAATCATGACCTCCCTTCTTTTTGCTGTCTGGTCACCACTGTCAATGGGGTCCTGGATGTTGTTCCTTTCATTCTCTTGTTGTTGGTTCTGCTCATCAAAATTCTGAAGTGACTTCAAACAGGTTGGGTTACTTTATCTAAACTGTGTGTTCCCTAACCATGGAAATATCACATCGAAGTGTTCATTATTCTCATGAGTAATAACAGTGTTATTATCATTATTATACACTTGAAGGCTTATGTTTTAGAAATTCAGATTATTTCACTGGTTTCTCTGTCACTTAGGAAAAGGCAGAGATGAAAAGAAAGGAACGAGTGAAGAGAAGGAAACGCGTGGATGACATCAACATGCTGAGAGAAATGGGCTATTCCAAGAGAGATGCAGCCAGGGCTCTGCATGATGCTGAAGGAGACCTGGACCGTGCCTTTCTGGTAAATCAGTAGAGGACCTTGCACTGCAACACACACAGTCTGAGGAGCTCACATTCAGCTAAATCAGTGAGGACCCTGCACTGCAACACACACAGTCTGAGGAGCTCGCATTCAGCTAAATCAGTGAGGACCCTGCACTGCAACACACACAGTCTGAGGAGCTCACATTCAGCTAAATCAATGAGGACCCTGCACTGCAACACACACAGTCTGAGGAGCTCACATTCAGCTGAATCAGTGAGGACCCTGCACTGCAACACACACAGTCTGAGGAGCTCGCATTCAGCTGAATCAGTGAGGACCCTGCACTGCAACACACACAGTCTGAGGAGCTCGCATTCAGCTGAATCAATGAGGACCCTGCACTGCAACACACACAGTCTGAGGAGCTCGCATTCAGCTGAATCACTGAGGACCCTGCACTGCAACACACACAGTCTGAGGAGCTCACATTCAGCTGAATCACTGAGGACCCTGCACTGCAACACACACAGTCTGAGGAGCTCACATTCAGCTGAATCACTGAGGACCCTGCACTGCAACATACACAGTCTGAGGAGCTCACATTCAGCTGAATCACTGAGGACCCTGCACTGCAACACACACAGTCTGAGGAGCTCACATTCAGCTGAATCAATGAGGACCCTGCACTGCAACACACACAGTCTGAGGAGCTCACATTCAGCTGAATCAGTGAGGACCCTGCACTGCAACACACACAGTCTGAGGAGCTCACATTCAGCTAAATCAGTAGAGGACCCTGCACTGCAACACACACAGTCTGAGGAGCTCACATTCAGCTGAATCAGTAGAGGACCCTGTACTGCAACACACACAGTCTGAGGAGCTCACATTCAGCTAAATCAGTAGAGGACCCTGCACTGCAACACACACAGTCTGAGGAGCTTGCATTCAGCTGAATCAGTGAGGACCCTGCACTGCAACACACACAGTCTGAGGAGCTCACATTCAGCTGAATCACTGCAACACACACAGTCTGAGAGGACCCTGCACTGCAACACACACAGTCTGAGGAGCTCACATTCAGCTAAATCAGTAGAGGACCCTGCACTGCAACACACACAGTCTGAGGCGCTCACATTCAGCTGAATCAATGAGGACCCTGCACTGCAACACACACAGTCTGAGGAGCTTGCATTCAGCTAAATCAATGGAGGACACTGAACACCCTACATTTTATGTTTAAAATATTGCTCATAAACTCATTAAAGACTTAATTACCAGTCTTGAAAGAAAAAACTGTAGTATGCTTTGTTAATTTGACCCCCCCAACGGCTTATTCCTGTGGCATTTTTAATTGCTAACTTGATGGTTTGCATTAGAAACCCACTGTATAAATGGCTTGAGACAAGCTGAATACAGTAGAATGTGCATTCTGGTAAAGGCCAGCCTATTGGCATTATTATGCAAACCTTTTGATTTGTATTATTGTTCGGTATTCACTTTGTTTATTGTTTGAATGTACTAAATGCTTTTGTAAAGTGCAAAATATGAATTGAATTTGGCCTGAAGAATCACTAGGATGTTGAAATGATCTCTACACACTTTCTCCATTGTAACAGAGTCTTTTCCTTCAATGTGAAATGCTTCACTCCAGGGTGGAATTTGCCCCACGTTTGTGTTGAGCTCTCCTCTGAATTCCTTTCCAGATCCTTCTTGATAACTACCGTCTGGTAGAGACAGTAAGCAATGATACAGAATCCAGTGGCATGGACTCCTCTGACAGGGAAGTCATGATTAATCAGGTTAGTAGTGTCTTCGTCTTTCTTCAGGAACTAAGAGCACCCTAACTAGATGCATACATTCAAACTGTGTGCGTACAGCTGTGTGCACATTTATTGCAACACCTCACCATCTGTCATGTATATCTGTTATATCCCTACTTGTATGAAAACCTCTGCGTGTGAGAATTTCAATTTCCGCTCAGTAATCGGTGATATAGAAACAATAGGCACTTGTGTGAAAATGTTCGACCACTTTGTGCTTCAATTAGGAATCTTAAACGACGTCTTAATCTATTTTAATACAAGTTCAGTAAGACTGCATTTTAATTCTTCATCTTGTTCTTTTATTAATAATGTAGTTGGTATTTTTGGGCTTTGATCGTGATTCTGCAGCAGCTGCCTTGGCGCTTGCAGGTGGCAATGTGCAGATCGCGGCCCAGCTTCTGGTGCATCATCAAGGGAATCTGCCCCCAGACATCCTGTCCCCTTCCCCACGCTCTTCCTCCTCAGAGGAGCCCAGCACCTCCTCCAACTCGGCAGGTAAACCTCACGAGGGTGGAATTGTATTTAAAAATGTTCAAGATAAAATAACTTTGTTTAATTTAGACAAAGAAAACTTTGTAAAAATCCTGTAATCGGGCCCTTTTATAACCCGTTATTTTACTGTTCTGTCTTTAACCACATTGAGAAATATATCTCTGAGCGCACTTCAGCTGAGGGAGTCCCTTTTTCAGAAGCAGTGGTTTGAAACCTGCTTCCAGGAGGCTAGTTTGAGGCACCATTGCGTAAGTAAAGCTGTTGCTCCAGCTTTAATCACTCACTTTTTTTTTTTTTAAGGTTCTCCCATAAATCCAAGAGATGAGCAAATGGATCTGGACCTGGTGAATGAGGTTCTGGGGGATATCCCGAATCACGAGGAGGACTATCTAGATCTAAATCTGGAAGAAGAAAGCGAGGTCCTTGCAAAGCTCAAATCGAACCTAGAAACAAAACACCAAGCCCCCTGCTAAATGTCTTCCCATCACAGTGCTGCAAAAGGGCTGTGTGGAAATTCATGAAGCAATTAATAGCAGGACCCTGTGGTGCTCCTGCACTTTCCAGATAGGCAGTCAACCATCAAGAGAGTCCTTTTCTCCAGATACCTTTACCTGCATGTTATATTTAAGAGCAGCTTAAATTCAATGAACCAATTCAAATAAAGTTTCTACATGTGTAAATCAGCAGATTTTAGAATATTTTTCAGAATGTAGAATTTAGTTTTGCAAGTTAGAACAGCAACATTTTAAACTGTTTAACAGTCGATATTAACCCATTTACACCAGGGTTTAAGTTGTATATATTGCAATTAATACAACATCTATTTTGAGGTGCATTGTCAGCCCGCTGCTGAGGTCTATAACATGTTAAGATTAAATATTTTTAAAATATTGACTTTAAATCACTTTGAAAAGAAAAACAAGTGCTTTGCCATTGGTTAAAGCTGCATTATACCAATAGCACAATTCACTGAATTATTCATTTAAAAATATTTATTTTAAATTTAGCACACAAGAACAATCTTGGTTAACCCAATAGTGTGTGGTTTAGTATGTTCATTTGTAAAAAAAGATCAATATTTTTATCACACTGGTTCCTCTTTAATTTTTATTATTGATTTTTAAACGGTGAATCTGTTTGGATTTTTTCTCTGCTGTGAACTGAAATAAACACTTCTGTAAAAACACCTGTATTCCCTGCAAATCCATTTTTCTAATGTCTACTGTTTTGGTTTTATTTTTTATTTTTTGCAGAGGGAATCCTTCAGTTCATTTTTTAATATATAAGAAATGCAAGACTTTTAATTATCTTTGCAGAATCCAACTGAAATGTTATCTCAGCCATGCAGCAATGTCAACAATGGAAAAATAGAACAGTGTTGTGTATTAAAATGTGGATCTCCTAAAATGCCCTCTTACACAGTGGTATTGTTTGCAGATTGCCAGTGGAGGTTTGAGTGGAATTGCACTAATGCAGCGTGTCGACAAAGGGCCTCTTGTAATTAATGCTCAAAGTTATTCCATTATTTCACCCCCCTCAGTGAATGAAGTTATTAATTTGTTTTCTAAAATGTAATTCTGTTACGCTGCCAATGAAGAAGAATGTTGAACGATGCAACACAAAGAAATCCAGTGTTTGCCGGTTTGACCAGATATTGAAAAAACGATCTTGTGTTTTGCACAGCATACTGTATCTCCTCATTTCAGTACCGGCACCGTGGTATAGCATGCTTTCAGCAGGAGGCAACGGCTGTCACCATTTAAATTCCTAGATCTTTGCTAAAGATCAGAGGACACTCGCTGAACTTCGGCTCTCCTTAACTGTTGTATGGATTACTATGGTGAGTACACTGCTGGGCAGAAGCACTAGGGCATGCTAAAAGAACAGCTTTGGCTATCATTAGAAAAGAAAAATAAACACTTGAATTGTATTGTTATGAGCTTCTATCGTAAGCATGTTGGTTATAAACCAATGCACTTAAACAAAAATACTTGAATATATTCCTCTCTCAAGTATCATCTGGGTTTAAAAATAAAATAACCACTCTTATCACACACACAAAAACAACTCTGGGAATCAAAATGTATTTACTTCATGTACATGTTCGGATCTTTCTTTAGATTCGGCTGAAGTGAACGTTCTTCCACCCGGAACAAAAAAAAAAAAAAAAAAATGATTTCAGGGTTCTAAAAATTTTAATTAGCCCCACACACAAAAAAAACACTGTACAAAATGTTATATTGAAAATAAAAAAGTTTATATAATAATTATTTAGTACAATACATTTTATGAAAGTCTTCCACAGAGACATGTCCTTGATGCCCTCTCATTCTCATTCTCTCAGCCTGGGAGCTCTGCTCTGTCCTCAATGCTCTCTCATTCTCTCTCAGCTTGTGAGCTCTGCTCTGTCCTCAATGCCCTTTCGTTCTCTCTCAGCCTGGGAGCTCCGCTCTGTCCTCAGGGCTGCTATTAGACAAGCTCGATACCCTCTTGTTCTCAGAGTTCTCTCTCAGCCTGTGAGCTCTGCTCTGTCCTCTATGCTCTCTCGTTCTCTCTCAGCCTGGGAGCTCCGCTCTGTCCTCAATGCTCTCTCATTCTCGTTCTCTCTCAGCCTGTGAGCTCTGCTCTGTCCTCTATGCTCTCTCATTCTTGTTCTCTCTCAGCCTGTGAGCTCTGCTCTGTCCTCTATGCTCTCTCATTCTCGTTCTCTCTCAGCCTGGGAGCTCCGCTCTGTCCTCAGGGCTGCTGTTAGACAAGCTCGATACCCTCTTGTTCTCCGAGTTCTCTCTCGGCCTGTGAGCTCTGCTCTGTCCTCGATGCTCTCTCATTCTCGTTCTCTCTCAGCCTGGGAGCTCCACTCTGTCCTCAGGGCTGCTGTTAGACAAGCTCGATACCCTCTTGTTCTCTGAGTTCTCTCTCAGCCTGTGAGCTTCGCTCTGTCCTCTGGGGCTGGGAACCCCACATGCAGCCCACCTTGTTGTTGCACAACCGGGTTAGGCTGCCTTTCTGGGAATCCTTTTTTGGGGTTTCCTTGTCCTGCTCTAAAACACTGCGCACATCCCAAACTCGTAAAGTACCATCGTGGGAGACGGTGTACAGAAGCTGGTTGTGAATCTGGAACATGAGAACAGTGAACTGGATTGGAATCATTGATCCAAGATTGGTACCTTTTTGTCTCATAGTGAGAATTCTAGTTTTCAAATGATGAACAGCATAAAAAGAAAAAAGAAAATAACTTTATATACATAATACACAATTTAAAAAAAAAAAAAAAAAAAAGTCTTCCTGTTCCATGAGACAAAAGTGTACTGTAACAATATGTTTTAGGATGCGACGCCTACGACAGCATTTTGGCAAAATGCCCAAATACTACCATTCTTAACTGTGTCGCCACTCTTGCTGGTGGAACTGCCACTGGTATGGTTCAAACCTGAGGATTATGTTAAAACGTGGCAGGCAAAGGTTGGCCACCAACAATAAGACATGAGACCCACAAGGAGATGAGAATTTGAAGCATATGTGGAAGCGACTGTAAACCATGGTCAGTACATTAGACCTAGGAAAAAAAATCCTTAATCATGAGATCCAGCACCATTCTGTTTACAAACAAACCCCTGAGTATACAGGTCTTATCAAAGATACAGTAACTCCACTGAAAAGAGCAACAGTCACATTCAAATCAACTTTCAATATAAAACACTAACCTAAGGTTTCACAGCCCCTGATTAACACTGATCTTGCACTCCCTGGTGCTAATTCAGGGAAGGTTGTCCAGGACTCGTTACATCAGGGTCTGTGAAGCCACCACAGAATCTATTGCATTAATAATCTATTACATTGCACTCCCTGGTGCTAATTCAGGGAAGGTGGTCCAGGACTCGTTAAATCAGGGTCTGTGAAGCCACCACAGAATCTATTGCATTAGTAATCTATTACATTGCAATCCCTGGTGCTAATTCAGGGAAGGTAGTCCAGGACCTGTTAAATCAGGGTCTGTGAAGCCACCACAGAATCTATTGCATTAGTAATCTATTACATTGCACTCCCTGGTGCTAATTCAGGGAAGGTAGTCCAGGACTCGTTAAATCAGGGTTGAATTAGTAATCCTGGGGTTATATTTCTATAATGTTACTCTACTTTGTGCTGACAGCGATAAACATAAATCTGTGATTAATGCTGTTTCTAATGTTTGATTCTCTCATTGGTTCCTAAAAGAAACTTGCAGGACAGCCACTTCACTGCTGAAAGAGGGAGTCCAGTTGACTAATTGTGATATGATTAATTTAAAATATTTCCATCTTTTACTATAGAACTAAATGCCCAAATTAAAATGAATGTCAGTAAAAACATTTACATTTTAGAACACTGCGTTCAAATGCATGGATTTCTATGTTTGCCTTTTTTTTAGTTTGCTCTAACCTTGTTTCCATGGCAATCTTCCCCAGAGAGACAGAAGAGGAAATAAGCCTCAGGGGAAAAAATGACCCATCAGCATTTAATGGGAACAGTGTTTAAAACAAAGCAGCGTAATGAATCCGGTCTGTCTCTGTGCCAGTGGTGTTCATCTGTACTCAAGAACCAGTTAAATACTATCTGATTAAAATCAGCCCCTAAACTTACACAGCATCAGCAGGTCACAAAAACACACACCAGCTGAATAACCAAAACGATGCCTGTGCACATGAGGAAGGGGAATATCTCCCTGCAGTGTGTGCTTACTGAGCTATTCAGGAAGGGAGCTATTCCCCTACAGTGTGTGCTTACTGAGCTATTCAGGAAGGGAGCTATTCCCCTACAGTGTGTGCTTACTGAGCTATTCAGGAAGGGAGCTATCTCCCTGCAGTGTGTGCTTACTGAGCTATTCAGGAAGGGAGCTATTCCCCTACAGTGTGTGCTTACTGAGCTATTCAGGAAGGGAGCTATTCCCCTACAGTGTGTGCTTACTGAGCTATTCAGGAAGGGAGCTATTCCCCTACAGTGTGTGCTTACTGAGCTATTCAGGAAGGGAGCTATTCCCCTACAGTGTGTGCTTACTGAGCTATTCAGGAAGGGAGCTATTCCCCTACAGTGTGTGCTTACTGAGCTATTCAGGAAGGGAGCTATTCCCCTACAGTGTGTGCTTACTGAGCTATTCAGGAAGAGAGCTATTCCCCTACAGTGTGTGCTTACTGAGCTATTCAGGAAGGGGAATATCTCCTTAGCGTGTGCTTACTGAGCTTCTCCCACAGAAGTGCACGTCTCTCAAAGAGGGTGACAGTGAATGTTAGTGAAGGAAGATTCATGCCTTTGTAAGGTAATAAAAACCCTCACCTGTATACAATTAATGATGAAGGTGTGCCCCCTAAACACTCTTCTCAAGACCCCCGATTTGGTATCAAAGGCTCTGGCACAGGCATCACCGCTTCCTGTAAATACTGGAAAAAACAGTAATGAAATACTGTACAGGGATGGAAATAAGACCCCTATTGCATAGCAGTTTCACCCATTACAGATTTTACTGTGAGCTATTAGCCACAGTGTATAGGTAACAAGCTCAGGTGTGGTGTGTCTTATTAAGCTCATATTAAAACCAGGAAACTGCTTTGCAATGGGAGTCATTTTCATCCCTGAAATAAAACAGTGATGAAATAGTGAAACTGGCAGTGAAAACGTGTGCGTGCATGCACCCCCCCATAATATATATATATATAATTTTTTTTTTTTTTTCACGGAACGCCTGCAAAGGCAGAAGGGGAATGGAGTGCTTGTGGGACTTAGGCGACAGAGCGTTAGTGACAAAGTGGAACAGACAGGACAGGTCCCGTACTGCTTGAAGGTCCGCGAGCTGCTTGAGCGGTTGTGGTGAGTAGGGGACGACATGGAGGACCCA